>NW_008591716.1:4536-38967 GCF_000691845.1 Merops nubicus | reverse complement strand
GCTCTGGCTGTTTCCCATGACAACTATGGGCAACCTCAGCTCACTGTTTATACCACCTGTTGTGGGCCGAGTCACATCTTGTGGGATTGTTGGGGGTGGTGTTGTTTATGTACCAGCTGGTTGACACTGTTTGCACCCCCGGCGGTCATTCATATCATAACATTTTTGTGTACAATACAGTCTGCATATTGGATTCTCTTCCTTCTGGCTGTATCATTTTTGTTCGGCCTGGTCATTGGCAGAACAGTCAGTTGGAAGTGGGTGAAGATTTACTGCTAGGAAAGCAAAACCAGAAATAGCCCACTCCCCTATTCCTCTCAAAGAATAAGTTTCTGTTAGGGCTGTATCTTTTGATTCAAACTTCTCAAAATAAAATGTTTGGTTGCTTATTTGAAGACACTATTTTAATTAGAAATTGAGCTATTGAGCTAAATTCAGTTACAGATAACAGGCTGCTCAAATATTGAAAGTAAGATGACTTGAATAAAGGCTTTTTACGTCACTGAAAATAGACTTTTTTTGCAGGTCAGATTGAAACTAACTTTTCATAATTTTTTTTTTTTTTTTTTTTACTTTAGAATGAAAAAATAAACTATTTCTACAGTTCTTCCACCTGTTTCTGCTAAAATCCATGTCTCAGTAAGGTGTGTAAAGCTGTGTAGTCTTAAACATAATCTTCAAGTGTCTTTTTGTACAATACAAATGTGTAACATCTTTTAGTTTGACAGCTCTTTAAAGCACTTTGCCATGAAATAACCACCAAATATCTGTGTGGTACAAAAGATTTTCATGGCCACTGTCCCTCTCATTGCACAGTATTATGAAAACTGTACTATTTAAAGGTGTTGTTTTTATAAAGTTAACTATGACATCTGGTAGCATTTTCTGCACTTCTGGCCCCAATTTCTTTACAGCAATAATTTTCCTATGAAGAGTACAGTGAATAAACTTCATGTATGATACTGTCTCTGTAATCTTACCACAGAATTCATTTTTTAAATTCCAGTCAAAGCAGCCTCTCTATCAGTGGCTACACTTACCCAATTTTTCCATTAAACATTGTTTTTACTGAAGTCATTTATTGTTGAGAATATATCCTCTCTGGTATATCCTTAGTGACTCAAAATAGGTTGTTCTTAATGTATTTTGTTATTGAAACAGAATCTAGCAAAGACCATAAACTGAGACATGTTATAATATCTGTACTTTCATCAAGTTGTATAGCAAATATCCCTCATTGAGTAACTTACTCTAATTCTTGTTTCTTCAGATCTTCACCAATGTTTTCTCTGTGTCTTACAACAGTATTTGCTGGCAAAAGAATGTTTCAGAACAGCTTAAACTCTGGTGGGACAAGATGCAGCATTATAGTCCAGATATGTGTCTGTCAAGAACAAAACTTGGAGGACCAAATAAAGATTTTGAGCTGTCACTCCGAATTTTAACTTTTGTCTTTTCCCATCAGCCAAAAGGGCTTGTATTTCACTTTTCTGAGTCTCGGTGGTAGTCTTTATGGAGTTAGAATAGAAAACACCGTTTGGCAGTGCTGCTCTCTCCTGGTGGCGCTCCTTGGCACATCAGAGTCTGCACATAGTCCTCGTGTGCTGCTCTGAAGTTGTTCAGATCTTACATGCAGATCAAAATGCCTTTGAAATTGTGGCATTTTGCTGAAAAATGAGGGAATAGTGACAGAGCTCAGGCATTTCTAACCAGGCTTTAATAAATAGCAGGTTTGTACTGTAACACATTATGGTTGAGAAATTAAAAAAAAGAGGAAGGTAACTGATAATATCAAACTTAAGATGGCAACAGCAAGGGTTGTTAGGAAGAGTATTTTAATTATACTTTGTTACTGCTCTGACTTTATTTTTAAATATTACGTTTTAACTTCTATTTCTTGCATGATTAACCCTATTCCTGATTAATTTGAAATGCTATGTCTGTGCTACTCGCATGTATTGCTCCTGGAGGGATAATGTGCTTTAGGGACAAATGTTAACTGAATGTTCTGCATTATCTTTTCTTGGCATAGCAAACAAAGAGGAAAAATCATTTATTTCCAGCTTCAGAAAGCAGCCTTAGGGGATCACACTGGTAGTGCTTTGAATTCAACTCAATGATTGCAGTAGCTTTTCCTTATTTTGACCAGCAGACGGGAGTGATGACACTCTTATTCCATTAGTAGACTTGGAAACATAAAACTGCTGTGGAATCCATTCAAGCTGAAAGAGCAATCCAGTTTATCATCTATGCAACACACTGTCTTGTTCCCCCATCTCTACTCATTCCAGAAAATGAATACATTGATGGACTAACTGAACAATTATAGATAATACTAGACTTTGAAGGCCTAAAATAATCTGACATTAAAGGTGCAATGATAAATTTGAAAGAGATTTCTGGTGAGCTGAACACTGCTACAGGAACACTATATAGATCAAAAGCATTATATTATTCTGGTGTTTTACTTCCATGGGAGTAAGTCTGATGAGTAATAACAGGAGTGGGTATAAAGGTCCTGTACAAGAGAAATGAGGAAAAGTGTGAAAGGCAGTTGGCTTTTAAATGAAATCAGGAGAAAGGTGAAATACTATTAGCACCCAGTTATTACTGCAAGTTAATATGTGCTTTGCTGTTTATATTATATATATATAAAAATATAATCGCTGTGAATTGATGTGGGTGGATTTTCCAGTAGCACAGAGGAGTACCTTAAGAAGGGGCTACGTGCAGCAGAACAGATACAGCTATGGTTTTTAGATGAGATATTTTATTATTAAAAAGATTCATTCTTTTTTCATAACTGCTAAATGAATAACTATTTTGGTCTTTAGACATCTGATCTTTCTGTGTTTCCATGTAAACCTGTAGATAAAGTGTTTATTTGAATATTTAAAGGCAAGAAATGCATCTGTAGTATCTACTGTATAATTTCTACTGTCTATAGTTAAGTTGGTCTTAAGCATTTATCAGAATTGTACTTAAGCTTTATAACTGCTCAGAGCTCTACCTAATTAGCTGCTAGATGGTTATCTTATTTGAAATGGCTGTTAATGGCAAAATAGAATTATCTTTCCCTCTTATCACCTTAAAATTTACCATTTAATTCAGAGAAATAATGTTTGTTTCTAGTTTAGGGCAAAGGACTTCTTTATCCTTATCTGAGAATATTTCCCCATGTATACATATACAGGAACATGTCCTTGATTTTTGACTGTGTACCTAGCTGACTTCCAGCTGCATGAATGCTGTCACAGGTAAGATGACTTTTTGGTTCCTTTACATGAAAGGTACATTTTGGATGGATGAAACTAATCTGGAAACACAGTTTGGAAGCTAGGCAAATAAAGATTAAAGTTGTGCAAAGAAATGGGATTATTATGTGCACAAATGAAGATTAACATGTACAACTGGCCAATGTGCACATGGAGCTGTGGTCATCATAACTGTAAATCAGACACTCAATTGAGCGCATAATATAATATGTGCATATAGGATATAATTTTTATCTGTGGATTTTAAAGCAGATAAAAAGGGAAAGTGAGGTAATTTAAAAAGAGCAGTAGAATCCCCCCTTTTACAGAAAACTCTAAAACCTCAAAAAATAAATTTCTTGTTGAAAAACACATTGCAGCTAAGAGAATGTCATGGTCTTGGGTAGATCCTATGTGTTGTGTGGTATATAAGGGCTTTCATTCGCTATGCCAATACCTACAAAGTTACAGAAATACAAAGTAAACTCTTTTAAATGTACTGCATCTCATACTGTGCGCCCTCTTTGCCATAGTCCATATTCATCATCTGCATTTCTTGAAGAAATAATTATCTTTGGCACTGGTAGTTCCTGGTGCTGTTTACTGAAGTCATACATGATAGGGTCAGGGAGCTTTGGATCCATAAATGTGTGAGTATTGATATCACCCTTGTAATTATATTATGAATATTATAACCTGAGTGCCCCTTTTGGTTCACTACAGCTCCCTTTTGCAGACAGAAGCTAAGAAAAGGTCTATGTCCTTCTTCCCAAACTTTCTAGTTATACTTCCTCCTGTGCCTATGAAGTAGCTAATTTGACCCAAAAGGGCTTAATGGTTTTATATATGTAGATGCAGTCACAATTGAAGGTAGAAGTAGAACATGTTTTGAGGGTCAGAAAACTTAAGGTACTCTTAGAATAAAGGTGATTTATCATCATTAGATGTAAGAGACAAGAAATCAAGCGTTCTGAAGAACTACAGAACATTTAAAGCATTTATATCTCCATACTGTTGGAGGCAGAAAGGTATGATGGGGCCATTTTTTCTTCCAGTGGTGTCATTAGCAATTTTGATTTGTTAGAAGCAGGCTGATCTGATGTGTACGAGTACCTCCTTATAATTTTCTCCTTCATCTGCCAACGCAGCCTTCTTTCCATTTGTTGCTGAACTACGCATAATGCACAGCAGAGTTAATTTGAAATACTGAATGAAAGGAACCTGTGCATTAAAATCGTACACACATTAAAAGAATAGATTCAAAATGGCTAATAATTTCTAATTTGAAAAAACCCAGATCAGTAAGCTCTTGCTGTGCCATAAAACCGGGAGTAAATCAGAATCTTTTCAAGAGGCTTTATAAATGATGTCCGTATGAATTAAACCAAAGGATAAGACTATACTGGTTAAATGGTCAGCAATTCCAAATCATACTACTACTGACAATTTTAGTCTTTCATTTGTTGTTCACATGCAGCCATGCAAACTAGGATGATTTAAAAAAAAAAATGCTGCCTTACTGATTTAATTAAATACAGCAATGTAGGTTATAATTTCCACAAGCCCATTAAAGAACTCAAGAAAGCAGATAGTTGTGAGATTTTACAAAATGGAAGAGCTGGTGTATAACATGTTTTGTCAGGGAAAAGAATTTGCCAATTTATCACATTTTGAGTCTTTTTCCGTCATCTATTGACCATTGAATATTAGAGTGAAAGTTTCATATGACTTTTCACTGTAATAGAAGATTTTAAACATTGCCAGCCTGTCTTGAAGAGAGGAGTTACTTGCCTGTTTTAACTGAACCTCAGATGGCATTTTTAGGGGTACAAACAATACACAATAAGACAACTTATGTTGCCTGTTTTTACCTTGTTGATCACCATGCTATCTTCTGCAATGTTTCAGATCAGTACAACCTCTGTTTGGTTCTGTACTGTCCATGTTCCTTCCTAGTAGGAGATTAATTTCCGCCCTGGTTAGGTACTCAGCTTTCATCAGTGCATGGTGGAGCTTTTAATAGTGCAAACTAAAACTAGGATGCCAGTCCTGCACCAGTAGTGAACATTTGATACACAGCAATACATTATGTCCATGAAGATAGTTAATTTCACTTTGTTATATCATTGCTGTGTGGTTGGTTCAGTATGTTGGTTAAAAAAGCAAAAAAAAAAAAAAAAAATTGTTTCACCTGTTTTAAATATAATGGAATATTTCTGTGCAAGAAAGACACTTGCTGTGTGAAAAAGTTTGTTCTTATTTATTTCATGTTAAAATACAGAAGGAATGTTTAAGATGTGATCTGTGAATTAATTTATCCACAAAACCTTTTGTTTATTATTATTTGAGGCTAGTGGTTGATGCTACTATTACTTGCTGTATTATTTTTCTATATATATGTACATTTTTTCCCCCCTTAAATGCTATATTTGACATTCAAATGTAAATTCCATTCAAACTGGAGAGATACTTCTGATAGTTGCATCCTAGTTTGTTCAGTTAAGTTTACGAGTTTATACCTTAGCACTGTTGACTGTTGCTATGAGAGAGAACGGTACACAGTGTAGGTGTGTTTTTTTTTTCTTTATACCTCAGTTTAATGTGAAATATTTATTTTCCTAGAAAAGAAAGCTGAAGCTTCTTCAGGTATACAGTTGAATTGATCATATCCAGTAATTGAAGAGAGCTATTGACTTACACTGCCGATTTTGTTCCATTCTAAATTATAGATGACACATCTTGTAGCTGGAATTGGATTTTATTAAAAAAAAAAAAAAAAGCTTAAGAACATTTGTGCTCAGAGGTGTTTTAGTTAGCTTTGACAAATGTTTCAATTGGTCATTTTTAATCATGACAGTATGCATGGAAAAGTAAAGTATTTTAAGATCACTTATGGTGAATTATGTAAGTAATGGCTATTGACCTATTAATCAAGTTGGAAGTGTTAGAAGTCACCGAAGCAGTATCTCCAGGATGGTCTTCTGTCTCCTACTATTTTTATGTGCGCTGTGAAAAATGGGAGTCTTGTACAATGATTGATTCAACTAGCTCAATTTTGGTTATGTGAGTCATGTCTTTTTTCTCCCCTTATATTCAGGTGAGACATCTAAGTCAGTTTCTCCAGCAGAGGTCACTGTGCTTCTGCAGTTTTCTGTTTTGCCAAAGAACCATGGAAATAAATCAAGTAAGATATGATTTTCTACTTGGTATTCTGTATGGACACCATGACTGACATTGCAATTACAGGTTTTTGCATTGTTTCTCCAAAACCACATCTGAGTGCTCTGAACCATGGGCTGAAAAGATGTGTGCAAAGTTTTATTATAGTATATAATTGTTATTTACCTGTTACACCTCCAAGTGTATTTGTGCTTTTCATAGCTCTAACACTGTTTATTTGTAATTAAGTAACTGATTAAACGAATAAACCTCAGAAAATTTTTGTAAATAATATGATTTAGCATAATTTTTGAGCATCTACATGAAAGTATCCCATGCTGTACTACTTTATATTTCTTTACTTGGTATTTGAGGGCATGGCTTGATATCCACCTTGCCTCGTTATTTAAATAAAGCACTTTTCTTCTTAAGCGAAACTGCACCAGTGATAAAATAATATGTATTCATATATTATTACTAGTTTCCTTGATTCTGGCCTTCTTGATCTACAAAATCATATAGAGATGCATATGTTCCACCAGTATATTTTATTGGAGGACACATGTATTACAGAATACCAGGAACAAGAGACTGTTTTGAAACAACGTCGACTGTATTTTTCCAGTGACATGGATTAATCCTGCTCCATTGATTTAATGGGATATTTTACATCAGCTGAGTATCCATATAGTAACTTAAAGCTTTCACAAAGGAAACGCAAATAGTATTATTTTACAAACATACTAAAGTCATAGGATGGTCTATCAAGTAGAATTGTTAAAGCATAATAGATGGGATGGGGAGAAATAATAGATCTAAAAATGCTGTTTGTCAGTTTTGTCTTTCTTTGCAATGTTTCTGTAATATTTACAAAGAAGCAATTAAGATTTTATAATCATAAATGTTCAGAACTATTTGTTGAAGTGACAGGACAATTGAGGATAACCAATGAGAAGTATAGCAGAGGAATATATGATAAACTGTTCATTTGCAAGACAAATGTAAACCTGCAGATTGTGTCCACAGAGTACTTTGAAATATTTTCACAAATTAGATCTGTAGGATTCTAGGAAAAAAAAAATTGTCATGACAAAAACCTTAAGCATTGATTTATGTAGTTTATGGATTGCTATTTCTAAATCTTCTTTGGTCATTCAGTGTATACTTTGTGTATTTCAAAACGATTCAGTAATGAAGAAAAATGTGATTTATGGCCCCCACTAAATACATGGAGAAATAGAGTTCTGAAATTAATTGTCCAAGGAAGTTTCTACAGCAGGTCAATAGCAGAATGAGATTCCGCTTATAAAATAAAGTGAGCGCTGAAATATTCTTCTTTTATGTTTTCAAAGTAACAATAAAAAAAGATTCTCCCCAAATAAATCCAATATGTCAAAATTTTTACAAAAACTTTATGTAGTCTTGCTCAAATGAGCCAGCTGCTAACATACAATTCTGAAAAAATGGCATTATCAATAAGGACATCAAAACATCAGGCCAGCTGTGGAACAAGATACTAATGCTATCCAAAGGCAAACTTAATTTTATGCCCCAAATTGTAACGTGATTTCTTTTTGTTTAGAGAAATAAATACT
Organism: Merops nubicus; assembly: GCF_000691845.1. NCBI lineage: Eukaryota > Metazoa > Chordata > Aves > Coraciiformes > Meropidae > Merops > Merops nubicus. The sequence goes on along the minus strand of NW_008591716.1, from coordinate 30,959 downwards.
CCAATGAAAAAACAGTCTCTTCAAAAATCTCTCCCAACTCCGAATACATGTGCATGTTTTATTCAGCTTTACTGAAAATGGTAAAGTTTCATCTGTTAGTCTCATGATATGGTACTATATAATCCTCATTATAAGTAACACTGGGAAGTTTAAAACCTCAAATGGAACTTAAACATAGTGGGCAAAAATGCCTAAACATGCATGTTTGGAAAATAACAGTTGGGATTTTGGAAAGCTTTAATCATGTATGTTTCTGTATCACTGTCTGGATTCTGCATCCCTCAAATCAGTGGGTTCCATATTCTTTCAGGAGCTGTGATAAACTGAGTGCCCAGACTAGTGAAAGGATCTGTTTTTCCATGCTCTTAATGTAATATTTTTCTAAAGAAAGCTTCTGTAACCTGTTGACTGAGCAATCTTACATACAAAAGAGAGAGGTTTTCCCAGTCCAGCAATTTCACTTAAGCTTGCACGGATGATTTACTAAGAGAAGAAGATTCAGGTGACAGAATGGAGGGTCTTCATATGTTACAAAGTTTGTTCTATCTTTGGTTTTATCTGGATAAGTCAAAAGGACTGGACCAGTAAAAGTTGTGAAGCAGAGAATCAATGTCTGATGCTCCCAGTGAACTATGGCACTTAAATAGCCTCCAGGGTTGACTATCCAATGTGGGGGTTTTTTGTTTGTTTTTGCTTTTCCCTCCATACACTACAATTACCTTTGGCTGAACAGTTCCCTTTGTTACCTTTTCTGTGTCTGTTTAATGGATTTTGAGCTTCCATATCCTGTGCCTTGGAAGAAAAAACAAACAACTAAGCACAAAATAGTCTACTTATATACTGAGGTGCCTCTCATCACAGTGAGTGATTGTCCTGCTTTGGGGTAGAACAGAACTAATTATGTTCACTGACTTGACTTTTCAGCTAAAGCTCTTCTAATTAACTGCTCTGTCTGAAGTTAGCAGCATATTTTTGCAGACAGTGTCTGCTTCTAGCAGTGACAACGCTCCATGTTTAGAGTTACTGCCAGGGACTGGTGTGCAGACCAAGGTCATGGATAAAGCTTGTGTGCCACACAGAGGGGGGCAGAAAGTAAAAGCGGCAGGGAGGAGCAGACAAGACAAGTGACCCTAAATTCACCAATGGGGTATTCCATCCCATATCCCTCCTCTTCAGTATAAAAGGTGGAGGATCGTGAGGGTCAAGTCTTCTTCCTCCCTTTTGCTGCATCTGCTGCAGTGGCTGGCATCCGAGGAGGACTCTGTCCATTCTGCCTTTGATCCTGAGCTGTGTGTTCCTGAACTGATTTGCAGATTCCAGCTCCTGTGCACAGTTGCCCTATGCCACTGAGTCCAGTCTGGGACTTTTCCCCAGAGCTTGCTCCACAGCATGGGGGGGGTGACAGTGATGTATTGCCATCAGGGAGGAGTTGGGTTTGGTACTGGTTTTGTAGATATTCCAGTTTAGTAGTAATAGTAGTAGTATTTTCATTGAAACTGTTTTACTTTTCTAAATGATAAGTCTCTCTCCCTTACTCCCTTTCTCTTCCCCTTTGTGAGTGAGAGGGGTTAACAGAGAGTGTCTCTTACAGGTCTGAGGGCAGCCCTGACAATAAACCGTGACTGTGATGTGTTTTAAACAGCTTCAACTGCTTTAGAAAAAACTTACAAGAAGCTTCTCTTTGCAATGGCTGCATATGGAGTTTTTATTAGGACTCTGGATAGTTCTTACATGGACAGAATAAAGATAGAAAACCTTCCACAGAGTACACTTTCTAAACAACTTGCTCTTCAAATAGCCAACTACAGTAGTCATCTTATTAAAATCCAATGCACAGCACAGAAAATTTTTCCAAGGTGTTTAGAAACAACTGAAGGTACTTATAAAATCTTTTATAATAATGTCTAGGAACTTTAATTTCCTCTGTTTTTCAGGTGAAATGATAAAAATAAATGATTTTAAAGTTGTGTCTTCAGTATGGTTTTCTGACCCTTAGTGCCAACTACAGTAGTCATCTTATTAAAATCCAATGCACAGCACAGAAAATTTTTCCAAGGTGTTTAGAAACAACTGAAGGTACTTATAAAATCTTTTATAATAATGTCTAGGAACTTTAATTTCCTCTGTTTTTCAGGTGAAATGATAAAAATAAATGATTTTAAAGTTGTGTCTTCAGTATGGTTTTCTGACCCTTAGTCACTGTGTTTCTTTTTTTTCCCTACTTAGTCTCTGGTTGTGTTCTTCTAATGTCTTAACTTTCTGAATGTGCTGTCATGATTTTAGTCTCCTTGTATAGCTAGAGGCCCAGCTAAGTGGTGCACCACTAGAGTTCATATTAGGAACTGAGAACCATGGAACCAGAAGAATCTTTGTATGTACTGCAGACAAGCTCAGTGAGTCCTGCCTATTTAACAGTAAAACAACACCCCTTCCCTCCCCAAATTACAGTTCATGTTTAGATCACTCGGAGACTGTAAGCCAGTTTTCCTTAACTCATGTAACTTTGTACTTGTGTAAAAAGGAATGCACAACTATACTATCTTTCAGCTGTTTTTCCAGTCTAACTTACTGGAAAAATGTCAGGATGCAGAAGGGTGTACTTCATAATGGGAAGAAACAATTAATGGGGGGAAGTAGTAGGGAGAATGGCAGTCAAGATTATTTTAACTTACTCCTTCTGTGATCCTGCATGCTATGGAGACAGTAAGAGAGGGACATATGTTGGGTTTTCTTTGAGAGTTCAGGACCTGTTGCAGTGTGCCTCCTGGAGACAGAGGTTTCTGTTGCCTCTTTGTCCCCAAACATGGTAGTAAAGCTGCTTCAAATGTCTGAATTAAACTTAACCATGATAATATGTTGACAGATTGTATTTTTTTCTTACATTTTTCCCCTCAAAAAATACCTGGAGAAATTATGTTATTTTAATTTACTTTTCAACAGTCATGGAGATCCTTTTAGTTGCAGGACAGTGGGGAGTCCCCTGATGATGTTATAGTGACGTAAAATTACCAGTGTTATTTATTAATTATAGCTGTTATCTGTATGTTAGTCTGCATGTTTTCAAGTGGGGATACATGTATTGGTGATCAATTACCAAGAGCTGGATACTGATCATAGTCCAGAATCTGGGAGTGGGAACAAGCTTTTTAGTATTGTTGAAGAAATAGGTGTATCTACAGAAGGATTTTTTAAGCGTCCACTGGTTGTTTTGCTGTTCTCTGCACTGGGAAAAGGTAGACTTCAATCAAACTTTTATGGGTTGTGATGCACCTATGCACAGCTCACTGCATGTTAGCGTGCGACATACGTGGTCAGTAGCGACCACCACAGTGAGCAAGCCAACTACCAAGCTTTTATTCATCTGGTGTTTGATATACTGCAACACCATGGCTGCTGCCCTCACTATTGGTTTGTCATTTTCCTTTTCTAACTCATTTGTAAGAGCAGTTTGGTCCCAAAGAGAAGACTGTTGCACTCGATCATACTGTGTTCATTTTTCCTGATCTAAACATGTAAGTTCTGTGCAGCTGACCTACTTCTACTTGATAATTTATTTTTGCTTTTTCTTAAAACTCGCTTACAGATTACGATAATTATTTATATGCAAGATTATATTTGTTTTACAGGAAAGCTAAATAAATAGATAAAGTTATCCTGATGTCAGAAACTAAGTTTAAAAATATTTTGTGAGTTAAATGAATTGCATCAAGTAAATAAAATGTATTCTGCCCAGTTAGTGTAGATGTTCTGTCACTAAGATAAATGGACTGGCTATTATAAGTATCTGTGTAGCTGAAATACATAAAACCATAATTACTTTGCCAGCAAAATGCTAACTTGCTTTAATCATTCTGTTCACAGGATAATGTAAAGTGATTTACTGGGTAGACTGAATCCACTTACAAATTGTTTTATGGTCATAATGCAGTCGCTTTGTAGAATGTAAATTGATGAGGATAATTTTATGGGCAAATGATTTTTCAATTAAAATGTCTATTCGCAGACAAAATGGGGATGTTACAAACTGTTCTAAATAACAGTATGTCAGGGTGAAGGCATACAGGGCTGTCAAATGTATCAACCAGAGTCTTAGCTGAAAGAACTGCTATGTTAAAAATGATATTTATTTTAGCCAAGTTTGTAATTTCCTTCCATTACACATACAAAGTGTCTTTATTTGGTCCCACTGACATCATAACCAGCATAAGAGTTTATCATATAAACAACAGCAAATAACACTTTTCTTGTCTTGTTCAACTCTTATCTATTAATAACTTACAGTTTAGTAATTATTTTCAGCTACCTGTATCCTGTTATCTTTATTACAATAATTACAGTATCTATGAGGATCAGAATAAATCTCTGCAGTATCATCACCTTTAATTTTAAAATTGTGGTATGGAAAGAAACTATATTACCAAACTAGAGTAACTACTCCTCAGCTCAGGAGGGCACTCTGGTTGCTGTATTGTTATGATGTTCTAAGCTGTGTGGCAACTGTGCCACTTTACCAATTAAAAATGACTTCAGCCTTTGATAGCTTCTGCTGCTGCACATAAATGCTTTATTTCTTCTTAGTGGTAGGTCAGACAAAGAAATGGTAATTTACAGTACGTTTCTTCAGTTCTATTTTCAAGACCTTCATAAGGTTTAATGAGATAACTTTTAGAGTGGGATTAGGCAATGATGTAACTACACTTGTGGTTCATGAATGTTAATGTTTCAGGTTTTATCCACTTATCTCTTGATAGTCTCCATTTACTGAATTTTGCACCATGAAGTGGCCTTAACACAATGGAATTATTTTTAGATGAAACTAAGCCAGAATAGTTGATCCAAGAGCACACCAAATATACGCTCACTACTAAGGGAATGTCAATCCATAGCATGAGACTGTAGCTGGTCTGAAGTAAGAACCTGCACTTGTGTGCTTGTGTGCTACACCTACAGTGGGGAAACATCAGTTACTTCATTCTAGAGCCCACTCACTTGAGGATACTATGTGCTAGGGTACATGTAGCCATATACCTTCTCTGTGGGTTTCACTTTAAGATGGAAGCAGGAATTATTTGCAGTAGTAAGTACTGCTATTATGGAACAAAGCGATAGTGTCGGATAAACCTGAAATCATGGTTCTATGCATCTCAGTTGGAGATAATTTTCTTGACCTTTAAATCTTCAATTGCATTTCACTTTTTCCATTTGCACTGTTTTCTACCTTTTACAAATACCCACCTCATACACGCACTTAATAAAACAGAGCTTCAAAACTTGAAATCTGAGGTCATGTTGCCTCTTTCAATGGTTCATAAGATCTTCATGTAGAGACGTTAAGTCATTTAGGGAAGAGAATAGGAAATGAAATGAACTCAAAACTATTTCAAGACGAAATCTCCTGGCTATCCCTATACAGTTTTTTACATGTTATGTTGCAAGTTATTTCTTAATATGGTCATATCCTAACTCCTTCACTTGTATTTTTTTTAAATGTCAAGTTAAGTAAAATGAAATAAGGCAAACTGAAAAGAAAAATTAATAAGAGAGTAGAAATAATTAAAGCAGTTTTAAGTTGTTTAAAGAATTCCAATGGACCTTATTTACCTCTCATGCCTGATTTAGCTTTACGTTTTTATACAGCCCGAAATGTTATGAAGCAGGTTCCTCTTACCGCTGTCTTATTAATTTCTGTTAAGTGGTTAGATTTGGGTTCATATTGTCATACATCAAAAGACAGCTCAGATTTTGAATGCTTGTGGGAAATTGAAACAAAATTTGTACGGTTTTGTCCTGTTTCATAGCAGGTTTTTTTGGTTTTTTTTTGTGGAAAATGTTTTTTAGTCTTCTAAGAATTATATGATTTTAAAGTAATTTTTTACTAGGCTGCTCTGACGCATTTGATATGCCATGTTAATGACTATAAATTTTGCAGTTTCCTGAGCAAACTTATATGGTGGTTTGCCCTTGAAACTAATGTCAAGCAGGGAAGCCCAGATATCACTGTTAGAGGCAATGCACAGTAAGACTATGCATATAAATAGCACCAAATAGTTCTCTTGATTGCAGCTTAGATATTTACTAGTCACAAAGATAAATATCTGTTACCAGAATTCTACCTTGCAAGTGCAGCATAATGAAGGATGAAAATACAGATAGATGTGTGATGTTGTGTTGAGTCTAACAAAGCATTCTGAATGCAGGTTTTAAATTTTGAAAATTGTAGTAAAGAAGGTACCAGAAGAAGGAAGCAGGTGAAATGATGTGTGTGTGTGTAATGGACCAGATCCATACAGTAAAATCTGTCCGCAGTTTACCAGTATCTTCATTCTTATATTCTACTTGAACTTTTCTTTTTCTTGCAGGTTTTTCTCACCCTATTTCTATTCTGCAAGAGCTTTGAGATAGCTATAACCACCCATTCTGCATCTCAGTTCAGCCCTCTGTTTCAAGCTCCACATGTAGTGTTAAAGCTTTCCAAACCATCATTTAGAATCTGATTGTTTTCACACTCAACAACAGTAATCTCTTCTCAGACCACTTTTTTTCCTGGCCTTTTTCTGTCTTTAATTCTTTGTAAAACAATGCTGTTAATAGTATCTTCCCAATGCACTGCTCTGACTACCACATCCTCATTTGAGTCACTTATTAAAAGCAAATTTCTTGCCCTTTCTTTTCATGATGGCTGCTGCGCTTTTTCAAATCTGTTCTGTAATGCAAGATCCTCTTTCTGTCTTCATTTTAAAGGTATTAGGATAGTTTTTTATTTCCTGAAGTCATAGAATTGTTTAGGTTGGAAAAGACCTTTAAGATCATAGACCATTAACCTAATGAACACCAAGTCCATCAAGCACCATATCTATATGATTGTAAACATGAACATGTCCAGGGATGGAGATTCAAGCGCTTCCCTTGGCAGCCTGTTCCAATGCTTGATAAGCCTTTCAGTGAAGAAATTTCTCCCAATATCCAACCTAAATTTCCCCTGGTGCAACTTGAAGCCATTTCCTCTTGTCCTGTGACTTGTTACTTGTAAGGAGTGACTGGAACCCACCTCACTACAACCACTTTCAGGTAGCTGTAGAGGGCAATGAGGTCTCCCCTGAGCCTCCTTTTCTTCAGACTAAATATTTCTTCTTCCCTTAGCTGCTCCTCTTAAGACTTCTGCTTACTCCTCACCAGTGACAGAAAAGTCACATTCTTTCCATACATTATAATAGTCCTTCTAAGAGGCCTTCATCTACAGAGCCAGCATGTGCTTTCCATACCTTCTGATTACAGTGAGGCATATAGCAAGCTAAATTTTTATTACTGGTGGGCTATGATCTGTACTTATTATCTGATTTCTGCCACCCATTATCTTGACGGGCTTTTGATTCATATACCTGTTCTATTCTCATGTTGAAGCATTACACATCTGTGGAAGTGGTCAATATTACTCTGTGTGATGGAGGCCTGAGCTGCTGGTTGGATATGCTTAAAGTAGTAAAGGTAAAAGAAAATCACATAAAATCTTTTGACAATCAATTAACAAATGTTTCTTTCCCTTCTAGTTTCTTTTTCTTTTTCCTCACAGAATTTGAGAAAGTGAGGATGATTTGAAAATAAGAGATTAATTTTACAGACAAATCTTTGTGCTGGGCTTTATGCCATAGTGGAGTCTCTTGCTAAGCAGGTCTCAGGTTGTGTAATTAGTAGGACATGTTCTGTTTGCTGTGGAAAAAAATTATGATGTAAACCAGTGTGGGAACCAATACGCAACAAATATAGTCTCTAATGAGCATCTTAGATTGAGGAAACAAATATTTTTTTCAAAGATTTTGTCTGACTAACAAATTGTTCATTTTCATGTTGAGAATATAGCATGCGGAGAAAAGCGTTCATGGAAAAAAGGTGGTAGAAAATTGGTTCAAATGAAGTAGATTTAGACAGATGTAGAGGGAAAGAAACAGAAAAGTAATTAGAGAGATTATGAGGTCAGAGGCAGGGAACCTCTTGTTAAGCATCCATCAGTCTTGGTTTTGCATAGTGTCTCCCTTAAATCCTTCAGAAATTCATCTGACTGATGACTACAAACCTGCTGCTCTTGATCTTAAGAAGAGAATAAAGCTACTGAACTCTTAAATTTCACTTTGTTAATTGTGAAAGGAGTCAGCAAAAGGAAATTATTTCCTTGTGATTTTTGGGGATGAGATTTATTAGACTGGAAGTATGAGACTTCAAGCATATATCAGTTATGACTGGCACACCAGCAATGGATGTATTTTGTTCTTTTTAACCCTAAGTGCCTGATCTTATTGTCCACTCCAAAGACAAAAACTGTTGAACTCTGCAGAGAGGATGTATTGGGTTGGACTATTTCCCCCCTAAAACACCCCAAAGAGAAGATCATTGGCAGCATATACGGAGCAAAAAGGAAATGTAACCACAGCAGTGAAGGCCCCAGTCTTGTGGGAGTGGGCCTTTTCTCTGTTTGGTGTTTCTTACTGATGTCAAACACTGGCTTTTTTAGTGGGACACATGTAGTAACTGTCCTCAGTGGCTCCCTCTGGAGATTTCCTCCACATTTTTTTTCTGTTTGGATTTCGTTGTTAGAAGCTCTGATTGAGGCCAGTGAGTCTCAGTTAACTCAACTGAGTCTGACCTAACTGATTTTTGGTACCTTGCACAAAGTGAAAACCTCTAAATCTTTCTTTGTTACTCATACTGGTTATCCATCATATACCAAAAATTTGAAAATTCTAGGCATGTCCATGTCACAGTAGATTTTTAGGCTTTTCACATTTTACTGATCTCTTTCAGCAAACAGCAGTTCCTATTGTTAAAATCAGACATAATTTTATATTCATATTTTAAAAGGATCTTTTTGGTGTGAAAACATTAAAATACAAACCCAAAAACTTGTCAAAGAGAAAATAATTCTGTCTTTCTCTTAATATTTCACCAACAGAAGTTTTTAATTTCCACACTGGCAGAAATTTATGTTGTCTTTTGTTAGAGCAACTAAACATTGACTCTATGGCTGTGTCCTGATCATGTATCTTCCTGATATATGTTGGTTCATCAGTGTTACTCACTTGCATTGAGCATAATAGTACTGGCTGTAATATTAAAAAAAAAAAAAAAAGCGAATTTGGAATGCTAAATCTTTTTAGTTTAAAAAAATTTATCTTATGATTCCACGTGACCTGATTTCTGGAGAAAAATGTTGAATATTTCTTGAATATCCCATATGTATATTTTTAATGAGCAGGGGATTCTTAGCTATAGGATTAAACTGAGGATTTACAGATCCTCAAAACTTTTAAACACTGTTATGGCTTTTATATTAATTTTCTTTCTTTCTTTCTGATAAATGACTGTAACTTAATAAATCCCCTTATTCTACTACTATTTCTGCCCTTTTTGATTTTACCTAAAAATGATTTGTCTTCATTTCTACATTGGCAGTCATGGATCACTTTGATAGCATCTCTCTCATCACATTTTTCCAGTGGGGATTTTAGCTGGAACACTAACAAGAATAGCAATTTGTTACAGTTTGCGTGATGTCTATAAATCCTTAAGGCTTTGTCATATTAGAAGGCATTTAGCTGTATGTTACTAGCAGGAAAGATGCAGAATCAATGCTAAAAAATAAATAAGAACCAGTGGGTGGTCTAAATTGATATTGACAAGCCAAGAATACAAGCTATTTCTACATGATTACATTGACTATAACTCTGTACGGACTTTGATGCAAACTAACAATTTTGTCATGTTCTGATAGTTTTGAAGTGTAGCAGCTCTGGGTATCTTGTGTATTAGTTTCTTTTGTGAATGTCAGATAGAGACTTCATATCCCAGAAGCTATAATTCATGTTTTAGCTGGAGATCTTTTCAAGATATAGAGATTCTTTTGCCACAAAACCAGAAGCAAAGAATGTAGATAAAATTGTGCTATAATTTTATTGTACTTAGTATCAATCATAAAAAATCCCAACCCAAAAAAACGTGTGATTCAAAACAAGAAGATGATATTTTCTTCCTTTTTTTAATTTTTTTTTTTTTTTAAACAAAAGTCTGTAAAGGAGGGAGTCCAACAGAGGAACACAGAAGAAAAAAATAGTATAAAGACATTATAATACAAGAAGAATGTATGTATACACAAATTAAAATGTTAGGCACCTCCACTATTTCATTAAAGCTGATTAATACTAATATAACTTTGTGAGCTTTGGCTTGTTATTTCTATGCTGGTAGGTACAGGACTAATCCAGTGAGAACTGCATTTTGTTAATAAGCAAGTTCTTACAGTTTTGCATACTTAATTGGGAATACTTCTGCTCCAGAAGTAATGGGTTATATATTATTCATTGATATTTGGAAAGTATATTCTTATCAGTGCTCTTTGTTGTTGCTATTTGATCCTAATGGATGAAATCTCCATAGGTAGCTTTTCAGGACCTTACACAACTCCAAGTCCTAGCTATAGTTTAAATTTGCTCAAGAAAATGAAGGAGGTTGGGGTTTCTTGCATTCTTAAACCACTTGAAAAATTTGTTCTGATTTTAAATTAGTATTAAAATATCATGGAGATTGCTATCAAGCTTGTATAACTAGAATGTTTGTGCAAAGCTATACCATTACCTGAACTTCCAGTGGGATCTTGGGGAACAGAAAGAGAATATGCATCCACAGCCTTCTTTATGACATCATGATGGAAGGGTGTTTTCATAGTGCTAGCACATTTTGCTGTTGCAAGCATTTCTTTCAAGACTGTTTCTACTGAATCACATATTCCTTAGTTCTTAGTAGAGATGAACAGAAAAGTAAAACAGAACTAATCTTCCTAACAACTGTGCAATAACAGTAGTAAGTCATGGCTTTACACAAATGTGATGGCAATACTTTTGACATTCACGTGTACTAAAAGATTTCCTGTGGTTCTTTGTATTGCTATAAAAACAGAAGAGTCATTTGTGAGCTGAGAATGACATAAATCACACCATATTTAAGGAAGCAGTGTCATGATAGGTCCTCTGCTGACATCTCACATTAGGGGATTCAGTAATAGTATGAAGTCTTTTCTTGGTGGAAGAGAACCTCTCCTCTTCGAATTCTCCTGTACCTTATTACTAAGAGAAGCAACTTAACAGAACAGAAGAAAGGCAATTCTGAATTTGCCTGCAGTCTTTATTTAGATTGTTGGTCATTTGCTGATAGAATTTAAATTTGTTTATTGTGTACAGAGTCAGGACAATTGCTTTTTCCCTTTCTGTGGCCAGTACACAGTCTTCAAATCAGGTCTGTCTCGATTACCTTCAGACAGATGACAACCACAATTTACAGCTCAGTATGTAACTGAAAAGGTATTTCTCCTCTATGCCAGTAAACTTAATTGTGTGTAGTAATAATGTTACCAGGTCTGCTGTTACGTGCATTATACTGATTAGAAAACCTTTTTTGCAACAGTTTTAATGAAATGCTACAGTATTTTTGCAAAATAATAGAGGTTTCCAAATCAGTGGTTCCATCTAAAATGATCAGCCACTAAGATATTGCTGGAGGAGGTGGTAGAAAGGAGTTGCCTGACCCTACACACCTTCTCTGCATCTCATTTAGAAGCATCAAACATGTTCAGCTAGTCGAAGACCTTTTAAAAGGTGTAGCTATGGCAGTACAAAATGTACTTTGTGTGGACTGTTGCAGTCTTCTCAGATAAGCTAGATTTGGGTGTACTGCTCTCCACGCATGAGCCTATACCTATTTTTCAAAGTCCTTTAACTCAATCCTGAGTCTTGGCTTGAATGTGAGAATGTTCCTGTCAAAAGACAGAGATTCTGCAATGAGCAGATTCTTGAAGTAGTATGAGTGGGGAAAGGGGAAAAAAAGACTAAGTGGTCTTGAAATAGATCTTGATGAGTTCTGAAGTTCTGGGAAAAGACTATGTAGTGTGGTTGTCTGTGGTAGGGAACTAGAATTAGTGACCCGATCCTTTCCTTTTCAGTACTCATTAAGGAAACTGAATAAGTGTAAGAGATTACAGTGTCAAGGAGATCTGCGATGATGAGAGTAGTATGATGGGCTCAGCTTTGCAGTCAGTTACCTAGAATTTTGTTACTGGAACTTTTTTTTCTGCAGAACATCTGTTGTGTGACCCTCAGGCCACACATAATAGTATTATACATTAAATAATATAATAGTAGATATTGAATATTATACATTAAATAATTCCTCCAAACATACTGAGATTGCTTTAATAGAATGTCTTCATTACTCCAGGTGAAGTATGTGTGGTGATGAAATTCTTGGTCCTTTGTGTGGAATGAGAAAAAAAATTGGTGAAACTAAGTTAACGGACAGCTTTCTAATTGGCATAGATGAAATTCAGAGTTGAAAATGTGACATAATTAATGAGGAAAAACAATTCTAAATTTATAAATTCAATAACAAGCTTTAGACAAGCTATTACCATTCAGAAAAGAGTTCTACAAACAAATAATACAATTTCAATATTTATGGTCAATGCTAAGTAGTGGCCTGAAACCAAATATAACATTAGGAACTATTAGGAAATAAGTAGATAACAAAACAGAAAATGTCTTTGTGATTTTAGAAATCCACTGAGCTTTCTTTTTGAATTCCATGTATGCTTCTCCAAATCTTCCTCATGTGAAGAATATGTAATTCAGTTAGTAATGTATAGTGGAAAGCAACAAGATTGAACAAGGGAATAGAATGGCTTACATATGAGAAACGGGTAAATAGGCTAGAACTGTTCGTTTTGGAAAAGAAATGCCAAAGGGGCATAGGAAAAAGGTCACTAAGGTCATGAGTAACATAGGGAAGGTAGAAAGGGAATGATTGTTCCCTGTCTTTTATAGTACAACAACTGGTTGCATCAAAGTGAAATTATCAGGAATGTGTTCAAAACAAATAAAAGGAGTACTTCTTCACACAGCATGTAACAAAGTTTTAGAACTAACTGCAACAGGATCTTACGGCTCCACGAAGGACAGTTAAACACAAATACATAATTTCTGGCTCAGCCTGTAAGCTTTTGAACTCTGAATTGCTGCAGAATGGCAAGAGTGTGTATAAAACCGATTATACAGAGTAGAAGGGATGAAGGAAGGTCATAGGGTCATCGTATATTAGGATGCTGCAGAATAACTGCCAACACAACTGTGCGTGGTCTTTGATGTTAAACTAGACTAACTGACCAGAATCTCTGGCTGACTCTCTTCTGTACACATTTTGTTTTCCCAGATGATGGGAAGTGCTGAAAAACAGAGACGTTATTGCCTAACTGGTGGTTTCTTTGTGTGCTATTTAGGATATAGTCAATCCAGAATAGGTCAGGGAAAGGGATAGCTCCAGTTGTTTTCCATTTTAGGTCATCCCACCCAAATGTAGTAGTGCTTATTTGGTGATTTGGCATATGCTGCAGGAACTGGAATGTCTAGATACTTCTATGTAGTTTTTCTGTAACAAGTGCCAGTATATGGCAATGTAGCTACCACTGGCTATGAGTTTTACTTGATACCACCAGTATTCTCTACTGATAATTTATATATTGCATTATTTACTTATCATTTCAAACATTAATATTTTTTCCTGTGGTTTCACAGTTACTCATTTCAGTGCATTCTATGTTTCGGTCTAATTTTTTTTTTTTTTAAAGTATCATTGCAGTGGAAATTTTTATTATTTTCAAGAATGACTTTAGTTCATTTGTTATGTTATAGACATAAAAATTTTGCTGTAAAAGCATTAATAATTAGTATTATTTTATAAATGTTCCCTGTAATATCAACATTCAATCCAAATATATGTAAGTATCTTAGTCTAAGACATGATAAAGCAACAGGTCATGCATGTGTGGCCAGAGGGTTTCACTGCCTTGCTTTGTGAAGAGTGTCTCAGTCTATGTGTCTGTGAGAGTGTGTGGGTTCTAACCACGAACCCTCAGTCACCTCCAGTTACTCTCTGCTTTGTTTCACATTATGAAGCAAGCAGTCTTGGAGCACATGAACTGAATTTCTTTTTGGACTGAAAATGGCAAAACCAGACAGCATGTATTGAGGTCCACTATAGAGATCTGCTCTCAGTGGTCCTGACAGCTTGCTAATACAGATGTAGCTTACGTGTTTCTGTAAGACAAGAGAAGAAAAGGGGGGAAGCACAACCTGAATAAATATTTGGCTTGGAGTTCTAAGAAAAAGTTGAAAGTACTTTCAGAAGAAGTGCTGACCTGAGAGAAACTTGCAATTTCTTGGCAAATGTATTGTCTTTTTTATTCATTCCGCCTCCTCCCCACCCTCTTTTGGGAAAATGGTGTTTTGGTTCTTCCAGTAAATTTTTATTTACCAGAGATCTTTATTGAACAAATATCTGATAAAGCACTGTGATAAAATGACGGTGTTCCTGGCAACAAACTAAAATAATATGTTCTATATTAGAGCACATCGCCACAGACATTAATAAAAATCTGTTTGGAGATGTACTGAATAATTTATTATATAACTTGATACATTCTAAAAATTCACTATGGCAAATATTTATTTTTGTTTCAAGTATAGATAAAGATAGCTGGAGTGATCTTTTGATATTTAAATTTATAACACTACTTCCTACCTGAGATGATGCAGTTTTGCATTTTATATAAATGATAATGGAGTATATACAGTGATTGTTTAATTTCTTCCCAAATGGTGTTAATAACATTTTAGGAGAAAGTTTTACTAAGAGCTATGCTTCAGTTTAGGTGTTGAAATTAGAGAGCAGAACACTTAGCATTATTGTGTTTAAAAAGTAACAAAAATAGAAGAAGATTAAATTTGCATGGCAAAGACTGTTTTGCTATATTAACAAATAATCGTAGCTCTTGGGATTTAAATTTTAGCTTTTTCCTATAAAAACAAACAGACTTTTGGGGGAGTATAATTGCAAGAGAATAATTTATGTACATTAATATACACATCAATTATTTGTTCATAAGAAAAGTGCTGCCCATTTTAACATCATTGCCCAAAATTCTGTTGTGTGTATTAACAAAAATAACATTTCTGATGAGACCTAAGGGTTACTTACATAAAATTATTTGAGAATAATCTTGCAGGTAGCTGTACTGTTAAAGGAAGGATGAAATCTAAGAGTTGGTGGTATTAATGAAAGATGGGTAATTGCTGTAGTTTTAATATGTGTGATTGGGGTTTTTGTGTTTACTTGCATTTTGGACTTACTATATATTTTTTTCCCAGGGCAGCAGTCAATATTGTTTGCCACAATAGCTTAAAAAGAAAGCTATTTAAGCCCTGTAAATGTGAACTGGTTTACATTTCAGAACATCATGTGCCACCTTATTAAGTTTTGTATTCCAATTACTCTGTTGTATTGTAGTTGTCCTCAGTACTAGATTTTAAAAAATATTTCCTCAATATTAATTATTGTTTGATAGCCACAGATTAAAAAAAAATCTCCATGAAGTGTCAGGATCCATTTTGAAAGAGCAAGACACTATGAATTTGGGTTAGAAGTCTAAGCAGAATGTCAAGGCAACAGGAGGAAGATTATAGCATCTAGTAATTCAACATCTTTTAAAGGAGAGGACTTTTGCTGAGTTTCTATTCTGCAAGGAGTCTTTCTGGGACCTATATGTCTCTTTTGTACCCTTTTTCCTGATATCCTGGTTTTGCTAGGACAAAATCATAGGCCAGCCATGGTCTGCAGGCTGTTAGCAGCTTCAAGTCAGCTTTGCAAGCGAAAGAGCAAGCTAGTGCTATGCATTCATTAATTATATAACTAAACCTGGCAACCTGTGGAGAGAATCAGGCTAACTTTTCTTTGTAATGACACCTTTCAGTGTGCCAGGTAGCATAACTGGTTCAATCTGACTGGTATGTAAACCTTTGGAAGACTTAGAGTGTGTTTTTTTTGTTTGTTTCCTTCCTTGTACTGCTTCCAGGCAGCTGCACTGGTTTTTACTGCATGTACAGAACACTTGAGAGAGCAACACTCTAGTCCCAAAGTGTGTGGCTTATCTACACTGAAACAAAAGTAAGTTGAGGCTAGTTTAAGAATTATTGTATAGACATTAGAAAGACACACGTGTCAGTGATATTAATTCTGGTTATGGTTTTTACAGATTCTCCTGGTGCTTAATAACATCATGCATCTTAGTGTCAGGTTTTCTAATCCTATATTTTTGGTGCACTGAAAGTTACAGATAAAACTGAGCAGTAGCAAGTGGGACAGAAACAGCAACAACTCAAATAGAAAGAATGAAGGGATTAGTCACTGTCTGAGTAGTCCATGCTTGTAGAGGGAGAGTAATCAACCCAAATGTCAACATTGATTAATGCTGTTCACATCAAAGGCTGTCAGATGAGAACTACATGAGAGTCTCTGGCTTCAAAAAAGAAATATTGATTAAAATAAACTGCAGTCTGAGTTTCGGCATCCTTGCTCAATACACATGTAGCTTCATATTCTGTAACAAAGTCTCTAAAGGCTGGCAAACTCAGTAAAGCACATACAGAAATGTCAAATCATGATCTTCACTTGGTGCACACTTGTCTCTCTGATTCCTTCCATTTAGCATCGAACTTGAAGGAATAACAACTGCAAATGGAAAAGCTAGTAAAATCCCAAACTTACACTCACGCAAGTGTACAAACTACTTCACATACCACTGTGTATTTAGGTGTGTCTACAATACAGGAGTTATCATATGTAAGTTTTAATGAAATTATGTGGTAAAATATGAAATTGCTATAAAAAAATGTCCTATAAATCCCAAAGTTTTAAACATTGGAAAAAGGTTGAATGTGTATTTTTAAAAATAAAGTGATAAAATATATTTTAAACTAAAGTAGTAGGCTCCAGATCGATTACATAATTGCATCTTTGGCAGGGCTTTCGTGATCAAGTTATATGGTCAACTGGGAGAGACAAGTGCCTGAGGAAACACATATTTGTGCATGAGAGTATAGAAGTTCCATAAAAGCCAAAGGCTTTTAGACCTGTGGGCGCAATGCTTATGTTGCTTGGGCCAGTATATCACTCAACCATTCTCCTTTTCTTCCTCTCATTTCTGCTTTAACCCTTCTTGTCAAGCTACCTTAACATGCTTGCTTTGCCAAGTAGAAAGGACTCTTGATCTTTACAGGAGCTTCAAATGTAGTGAAGATAAATTTTGGTATTACCATTGTGTAGAATGGTAACTGCTTGACTGATATTTTGGTTTGATTTGTTGGTAGTTTTTTTCTAAGGATGCTGATTCTAGAATTTTGTATATTCTACAAACCAATACTGTAGAAACCGTATTAGCGCCTACACTGGAGAATAAGGCAAACAGTGAAGAGAATTTTTTCCTTTTTTAACAAACATTGCAGAAATTCTTAGCCTTAAGTTCAGCCCTCTTCTGGTTAGGGATGAGGCTTCTTGAGGGCTTTTGGAAAGCTTTTCTAAATGAAAAATTTTCTTAAGTTTGCATCTGTTGCCATTTATAAATTACTGTCTGTTTGGGATTCTGCCACAAATGACATCTGAATTGAGAAAATGGTACTGGCTGCCATACTATCATTCACATTTCGACTTGAGCAGAATTATGGTCTGGGTCAGTGGTGTATGCAACTCATTTTTAACACTGGAACTCGTCCTGACAAAGTTGGTCAAGTGAGTTGCATCAAATCATGTCATGATTCAGGCATCCTTTCCAATTCCAGAAGTTTCTCTACACTCTTGTTCTGGAAAAGTCTTCTGTTTAGTACCTCTTGTCTTTGTTTCATCTTCAAACAATTCCTTTTAGAGTTATTTTTTTGAGCTGCATTACATTTTAGTCTTATCTAAAGCTGCCTTTAAAAGGAAAATTTTAACTCTTCATAAAAAGGACTGAACAGGGAAATCTAGCCTCCCAAAACTGGTACTCATATGCATTGTGGCAGGAGGCTGTTTTGTCAGTTTGTGAAGTTTCCTTATTTGTTAACATAGAGAATATGGAGTCCTTGGATCCAACTAATATAAATCTATGAATCTATGTTGATCCATCTGTATATGAATCTATCTGTACCTCCCCTTCTCATTGTTAACCTACAGCCTCTAAGGCTACCAGGCTAGGGCCTATATAAGCAGAAGTTTTGGACTAGGACAACTAGGAGTTGTTCTTGTGGGATTCAAAAAGAAGAAAGCTATAGGTAAACGTTTGAAACTGATACTGTTTCAAGAAGTATTAATAAAGCAAGCAGAGAGTACCAGTCTTTGTCTCACTAGTTCTTTGCTTCTGTCTCATAGTTTTTGTCCTCATTATTTCCAAATAATTGCTTTTGGGATAGTTACATTACAGATAAATAGCGTTGAAGCACTTGTGAAGTAATGATGTTTTTTATAGTGACCTTTTCAGAGCAGGGCTGGTTAGATATATCTGTAGTTTAGACAGAGTTTTAGGAATGGTCAGCAAAAACTTGTGAAACTATGCTCATGAATCTCAAGTATGCAATATTAATTTAGTAGCTAAGTCATGGCTATTTAGGACACATTCATAGGGGATTCACCAAGGTTAAACTCTGAAGTTTAATTTAACCAAATTGTGATTATAGATTTTAACACAAAAATGTGTTGGAGATTAGAACTGAATTTCTGATTGGACTATCTTCAGAGGAATGAGGGAACCCAGGACAGTTGTGACATTTATCATAATGTACTGATATTTATCAGTACGTTAGTTTCCAGACCAGCATCCTTAGGGCCTTGTTTGACTTTTCCTTTCTTGACATAAAAGCTACACTAGGAAGTGAAGTAATGATGAGGGTGTGATGGGTGTGCCCATAAAACTGTAAATCAAACAGGAGATGTCAACATAATGGAACCATTAGCCCACTGAATTCTTCTATCATCTGTGGGGCACTTTTTTTTTTTTTTTTAAATTCTTCTAGAAGCCTTAGCAAGCAGGATAACAGTACAATTCAGCAAACTGAGCAATCTATGTGCTACATAGCTGGGAAAATTCTTAGATAATAAGCATTTACACACTGGCAAATAAGACGTAAAGTATACAGACTATAAATTCTTATGTGTTCATCTAATTACAGCTCAGGTGGTTCTCTCTAAAAGTGCTGCATTTGAGGCAAGATCCAGCAGCATCAGATAAAGAATGTTATGTGAAATGGCCACCCAGAAAAATCTGAGACCAGATTCTCATTGCCTTATTTTGTAGTACTAAAATTTTGCTTGTGAAGGGCTAAATATCTTTCTAATCTTGTTGAAGTTATGTCATCCATTAATTAGACTTTGATTTACAATTGTACAGTTAGGAAATGGAGCCATACAGATTTGTAAACCCATGGACTGACAAGGCTATGATATATTAAGGTCTCTTGCAGTTTTATAAACATACTCATGGATCTTCTCAATGTTTAATATATGGTATGTGTCTGAGATGTTACTGTGTAATTTTCAGTAATTCCTGGTTACAAGTGGTTTTTTTTGGTTTTTTTTTTGTTTTTGTTTTTGTTTTTTTATCTTTTCTGTATTTCTGAAAGTGGAACTGAAGTTACTGTGTTGTTATATGCTTTTAAAATCTCCTGCTAGCTGTAAATTTTGAGGATTTTGTGGGGACAGGGGGAGTATTTGGGAATGTACTTTTCCAGAAACAGGTCAACAGCCACATCATCTGTGTTTCAAATCTTTTATTTCTTTGTGAGTGAGAGTACAAGAATGGTAAGTATTGTGGCATGTTACTTCAGACAGAGGAAACTGGTGCTGGGGTCCCACTGGTGTATTTGTGAAAGTAAAATTTCTACTGCAACAAGATTGCTGAAGTGTTTGGATTTTGTGGTATGAACTTCTGGGTGGCTCATTTGTCTATGCATAGAAAAGGAGCTGATAGATCAGCTATATGCCTGATATAATCTTTCAAAAGATTTGTCTTGGGGGGGGGCTGCAGCTTTATATTCTGCCCAGGGAAGCAGAAATGCAGTGGAGTATGCATTTAATTCCACTCCATTGTACTGATTTTCTCCCAGAAGATTTTGTATAACAGAAATTTAATAAGAGCAAGTAGCTTTTGTAACAGTATATGCATAAAAAATTCAGAGGAAGAAGAGTTATTAAAATGGATGTTCTTAACCAGAAAAGACACTGAATATGTTCAGCTGCCAATGCCTCCTTCTCTTCTGAATGATTAGGCAAAGAGCTTGTTAGTGTCTTTCTTATTACAAACTTTACAAGTGAAAATGGTTCTTAACACAGAAATGCAAAATATTCAGATAAGTTCCAAATTTATCTTTATTAATATGTATGATATGCAGCTTAGAAGATTAATTTCAAGTTGGTTTTCCCTGAAAACGTCCATATAATATCACTGCTGTATCTTTCAATATGTATTCATAACAATCAATCAAGTCTTTCGGATCTGGTTTTTTGTTTTATGTCACTGATAGTTAAACTTACTATAACATCTTATCTTTCATTCTGTCTCTGTTGTAGAAGAATGTTGAGATGCAATGACTATGTTAGGGGACAGTTCCATCTGCAATATCAAATAATTCATTTCCTATGCTAAAAGCACTTTAGTTGGCATCTAAATGTAAACAAGGTTTGGAACAAAAATATATAAATTATCCTTAGTCTGGGTTATGCCCTATTTAGAATGGACCTAGTTAAAAAACTTAGATAGTGTGTATTTCAGGGTTTTGGCCTGTCAGGAAAAGTGACTGAGCAGTGAAAGGGGGATTGTATGGTACCTTAAGCTGGAGGAATGCAGATGACATGAGTAGATGAGAGAATCCCTGCTGAAGATTGTGCAGTAAAGTAGCAAATCTGAAACCCGTTGTATTACTATTAGTATAATCTTCACTTTGCAATCTTAAATATATCTGTACCACTCACTCCTGACATTTTGTAATCGTAAAACTATATTATAGAATGTATCCAACTCATACATAGCGGAAGTGAAAGCTCACATACTTCTGTATAACAGCAGCAGGCCCAACTGCACAGCTTACTGTTAGGCAGTCACCAAAATGGAGACTGTGGTCCTGACCCTGGGACAGCAAATGTAGTATACAGGCCACACATTCTAATCCAGTAACATATTCTATAGCTACTGTACGCACTAACTGTGCTAGTGTAATGGCTGAGAACATTGATATGATATTTGAGAGATTAACTGAACTATCAGAAAGCAGCTTGGATTATAAAGGCAAAGAATATTAACCTGTGGAAAGGACACAAAGGAAAACAACTGCATGTGAACCAGCATGCGACTGTAGTACACATGGATGACGTGTACATGTGTGAGCGGAGTGCTGGGTGTAAATGTAAGGACATCACTGCATTCATGCATCACCTTATTACCTTCGTCTTACCTTTTCTGCCAAGTGTATAATCTGCTTCTTCTCTCCCAGGAGGATTTTCAGCTTGAGCGTGAAAAGCAGAATCATGTATTTTGATATATAGAACAGATCCCCTCCAGTTTTCTGTTTGCTTATGTTGATTTGCTTCAGTGAAGCCATGTCAATTTGTGCTAGCTAAGAGGGGAAGATTTGGGTTTTGTATTACATGATCTTGTTACCTTGTTGGAAACTCATATTTAAATAAAAGACAGTCTTTCACAACAGGGTCAGATATGAATAAAAAACAGATATGTGAAATCCATGGTAGTGACCACTGATAAGCCTGCTACTTCAAGCTTAAACACCGTCTAGAGCCCTATTTTTGGATCTGTCTTAAAATGACAGTTGCCCAACAGAGATTGAAGTTATTTTTTGCAGTGATAGTTCTTGATTTGTGCAAGTTCAGGAAATATGGTTCATGGAACAAAGGTATCTTAGTGGTTCTAGGTTTATGAACTAAGAAAGCAAATCTGAAAGAGAGTTTTCTCATTGATTTATGTTAGGAAATAAAATTACACGTGTGTTTGTCATATTTTTTTTTTCTCATTTTTTGGCTTGTGAAAGAAGGGACTGTTTTGTAAATAATGATCTAGTATGACTTATTTAGCTTCTGGTTCAGCACTGTGACAATCTGGACTTCTGTTTTAATTTGCTATGTTCACATAAAAAATAAGTACTAACTATACCTGCACTAATCATTCTCTTCTGTAGTGTCAGAAAGAGTAGCAAGTGCAAATTCTGTATTAAATATCCATGGCTTCGGAGTAACTTTAACTGTGTTGATAGTTTGGGGTTTTGTGTATAGTTCACAAGTAATAAAGTTTGAATGGAGTGAAAAGTTAAAGGATATGGACTTTAGTTTTCATGTTTATTCTGTTAGGTAGATTACATAGTTTATGGCATTTTTTGTATTTCCTGCTTTCTCAATTAATGTTTTCTTAGTATGTAAGGATATTAATTCCAGTGTCTGAGTGAAGTTAGGAAAGAGCATGGGATACGAAGTGCAGCCCAGTGGTGCTGCAGTGAGCATTCCCTGACCAGTGATAAATCATTTAAAGGAAGCATGATCATTTCTGTCCCATGCTGGTTTTGTACTTGATGCAACTGATTCTGGCAGGAGCTGAGCATATATTTAGTGTTATCTGACCTGTTTGAATACCTGACTTCCTTGTTCTGGAGCAGGGCAACAACTTGAAACATAGCAATGAGTGTAATAATGAACATTTCCTTTCTGTACATAATCACAAGCATTAGAATTCAGAAAAATGGAGTTAGCTGGAAACTGCAGTCTTGAAACTGTACTTACTAGTAAGTAGTAATGTAACTTGTTCTTTGATCAAGACTCAGATTGCTCTAACAAAGCTGCGTTTTATACATTCCAAGCCAAAATATGTCTGCCTGAGCAACTGGAAAGTGTTGAAGTGTGAAAGAGCAGTTTTTGGCTGAGCAGCTAGGAGCAAAAAGAAAATCTAAACCAATCTGTTGGATTTTGAAATAGACCTTGATCATAGGCATTTCTGAGGTGATTTCCTGTACTTGTCTTCAATAGCTGGACATAAAATATTAATTTGTATGTAAATAGTAAAAATCTGATCACTTATCCTTTTTTCATTGAATGGTTGAAACGTATGTAATACAGCAAGTAATTATGTGGAAAAGACAAACTGCAAGTGCTTCTCGTAACCCCTCTGAAAGGGACAGGATAGGAAGTTTTGTTTGGTTGGGTTTTTTTTTTTTTTTTCTATCATTCTGAACCTGATACTTGTAGGAAAACAAATAGCACTTACTTTTCTCTCACTATTGTTTTCAGTTGACAGTTGACCAATTGCATTCCCAGATTCTGTCAAATGTATTTATTTGGTCCTTTTAACCAGGCAAAACTCCATCACAGGGAAAAGTCAATGTTTTCTCTGCTCCCTCATCATCATTATTACCACCCATCAGAGTCTGAATCTCAAACACATCTCAAGTTAGCCCCTAACAGATTAGGGCTAATAGATTCAAAAGTAGGTCCTCAAAACCATGAAATAACAAGAAGTACACTGGAAAAATAACTAAACACGTGACTATTTGGGAACAATCTTGCCTTTGCAGATGTGGAGAACTCACAGGAGATAAAAAGGCCTCTTTAGAGTGATTAACTTAATTCTTAAAAACATATATGCATCAGAAGTACCAAAGTATTTATGATTAAGGGTATTACTATAATCTCTGAATCATCAAAATAGAGAATATAGTTCTGGAAAGCTCTGTGCAAAGGTAGCTGAGAAGTCTGTGCTTACTCCCCATGTCTGGTATACAAGCATCAGATAGACACTCCATGCCCTGCAGTTGCTTGTTGGCTCCTCACAGCCACAGGAATTATAGTTTTGATAAAGTGTTTTTTCCTAACATCTCTGATCTGACCTATGTATGTTCTTAGAATCATATTCTTCCAAATAGCAAATATGAAATACATATGCTATTCCATTACGTTTTGAGTTCAGTGTGGTAATTCCCACTGAAATGCTAAAACCAAATTATGTTACTACTTTTGAATCTATTTGCTAATATGGCTGAATGGGGGGCGAATTTGAGATGTGTTTGAGATTCAGACTCTGATGGGTGCTAATAATGATGATGAGGGAGTGGAGAAAATATTGACTTTTCCCTGTGATTACAGTTTTTGAATGAAAGTCAAATGACTCAATTTGGATTAAATTAGTCATAGGGAAGCAATTACTGCCTGACCTGTTTGTAATAGTGTTGCTATAAGATCCTTACTACGGAGCTCTGAGATATAAATTATAAAGCCATTGAGATGCCTGTAAGAATAGAGGGATGAGAGGGATGTATTGTAGCACAGTGAAATTAGAGAGAAGGATATTAGTGGTTTCTGTAGACAAATATTCATTGAGGGGGAAGGAGTGATCAAGTACCCTGTCTTAGTGCTGGAGGAATTTAACAGTTTTCCTGGTGCGGAATGGATGCAAACCGATTGTCCTCTTGGTGATTCCATGGCAGAAAGATGAGAGATGTGCAAGATAGACTTCTTTGCATGATCAGAATGCAAGGATTAAAATTACATTTAGAAACTACAGTAAGTTTCTACAGAAAATTACAGTTAAGAAACTGAGGATCAGACTTTACAATTTTATGCAGAAAAATCCCAACTGGTACTAAGTGTTTAATAATCACTCCAAGATTTTGTAATATGTCCTGATCAAAAACCACTGTCTAAAAAATGCTGCAGCTTTCCACACAGGTTCTAAAACTATGAGCAACTCTTTCAGGTAAACAGCCTCAGAAGAGACTACTGTCAAAATATAGACTCAGTAGGTTCAGGCAGGACTGCCCTTATCACGATGTTTTTCTAGTGAAATTTTTTCAGAAAATTCTCTTTAACTGACCCTGTAAAATCTTAATTGCTGTGACATTTTGCATCTGTTTACGAAATGTTGTGAGTTTCCTTAGTTTTAATTCTAAAACTTTTAGATCTTGTCCTTCTACTATTTATTTCTTTAGCAGGATGCCCTAATATATGCAACTATCCTGATTATGGCTGAAGGGAAGGTCAGGATGGAGGTGGAAATATTTGCCCCCCAGATATTTGCTATATTAATGTCTATTAGAGGCTTGACACTGAATTGTTAGGCTCGTGTGGATATTTATCGCTTCTGTTTAGTTCTCATTTTGCCTTGAGCAAATGATACCACTTCACAGACTAAGCATGAGGGCTTTTTAGCAGGAAGACTAGCAATCACAACTGATTACAAGTGGGATTTTGGGAAGTGATTTGCTGACACTGATGTACCGTGCTGGAGGCCTTGCTCTTACCAGAGTCTTATGAAAAATTATGGCAAACTGTTTTCTGTAATAACACATTTGGTAGCATTATCTACTCATAGTTTAATACTCAGATACAAATATTATAGAATTTGTTGGGTTAGGCAAAAATCAGAATGTCTTTTATGGAAACCTTTATTTGTTTTCAGTAGGAGTAGGGATGTAAAATGGAAATACTGAGGGATTTTTTTAGAGGAATTTGAAAACATCATCATTTAGCAAATGTCAAAACATTTGTTTCAGATTTGTCATTTTGCACAACTGTTAAATTGCCACAGTGGAGATGCTCCCAGCATTCCTTTCAAACAGAATTGGAGAGAAAGATAACTATCCGTAACGTACAGTTCTGTCAGAGGAAACAGAACTTATTCTTCTTCCTGTAAAGCTTTATATGGGCTTCTATTCTTTTTTGAGAACAGTCTGCCTAAAGTATTTAGTTTATAGCTGTTAAATAGCTATGAGAAGTGTCACATAATGATATTTATGTTGTTTGCTTTACCTGATCAAAAACGTTCTGGTTTTAATTTTTCATTGTGTCTCAGTTCTTGATTAAATTGCCATAACACCTTTTTGTAGAACTAACTGGTATCTTAAAGCATGGATAACAAATATATCATCTAAGTATTTTTTTTTTTCTACAAGCTAAAAGTGGTGAAAGAGACAGGCAAATGTTAAAAATCCAATGTTAAAAGGAAAATACATAATTCTTGAAAATACTGAAAATCTCTAATGCAACTTTCAGATCTAGACTCTTAAAAGTCATACACCTACCAATCTTTCTTGATTCTGGAATTCAGCATTTTTTTGAGACTATTTAATTAAAAAAAATCAGTGTTTTCTTCACCTTCACTAATTTCATGTTTATATTCTCTATAGTATTGTTTTAATATTATTCTACCTATAGTCAGATTAACAAGAAACTCTTTACATAAATTTAATATTTGGTGTTTTTTAATTTTTTTTGTCAGTCAAAACTTGGTTTGGGAGGGACAAAATTACTGGAAAACTGAAATAAGTGGAATTATTTTTAATTTTGTTTTAATAATTCCTTTTTTCTTTTTCTCCAAGCAAAGAAGTCCTTAGAAAAAAATACTTAATGGAAAATATACTTTCAGGTTAAGTTTGGCTACTTTTTATTGAAAATGATTGAAAGAAATATTTAGGTTTTGGCTGAAATTTCTTTCCTGCCTGAAGAAAAAAACTATTGTCTCTAAAATATTACACTTC
>NW_008591716.1:0-4505 GCF_000691845.1 Merops nubicus | reverse complement strand
AAAAATATTACCCCTCCCCGCCCCCCCCCCCCCCAAAATGATCTATATATTTTTTTCTTGATTTTACTTGGCAACCCAAACTTATTTTTTGTACAAGTCAACTGCAATCTAATCACCACTTAACATTGTTGTGTTTTGTTAACTTCTCCATCTCTTTGTGCAGATTCAAAAGTCTGATGAATGTTCAAGGCAAATCATTGCCTGGTTCAAAGAAATTATTTTGTTATGTGCTTGATTTATTTCAGTTAACTGAAGAGTTATCTTTAAGTTATTTTGTGTTGAACACATAGTTTTTCAGCACTGATGCAGTTGTGTTGTATTTTGTAATTTACTACATGGGGGATGCTTTCTATATATTGCCTCTTTTCCCAGTCTGTATTTAGTACTGTTATGTCTTTTCAATTTTTTTTTTTTTGAAGCTTTGATTTACATTTTCTTATTCAGTTTTGATGCACTAGGGCCATAGCACTTTATGCACTTGTAATATATTGATTAGTTCTGAAGCATTTGGCAAAACTATATGTATATAGTGTTAGAACACAGTACATTGTATTGCTACAGCAAGTCCCATTTATGTTGAGAAAACGTCTGCTTATGAGCTTCTCCCTGACTTACTGTTGAAGGTACGCTAGTTATGAGTGCGTGCATGATAGCTGTTCCTTCCTGATGAATACTCCCCGTGAAAAGTTGCTGAGAACATCCATTGACCTACTTGATAACACTGGGGAGTCTTAATATTTATTTGCTGTATTTGTCTGGTGGGTTGACCCTGGCTGGATGCCAGGTGCCAACCAAAGCCACCCCTCCTCAGCGAGACAGGGGAGAGAAAATATAACAAAAGGCATTGTGGATCAAGATAAAAACAGGGAGACATCACTCACCAACGACCGTCATGGGCAAAACAGACTTGTCTTGGGGAAAAAAAATTAATTTGATTGAATTACCAATCAGATCATTGTAGGATAATGTGAAATAAACCAAAATCTTAGAAAAACTCCTCCCTCCTTCCCAGGCTTAACTTTGCTCCCAGTTTTGTCTACCTCCTCCTCTGCTGTGGCACAAAGGGATGGGGAATGGGGACAGTGGCCAGTTCATCACATGTCTCTGCTGCTTCTTCCTCCCCAGAGGGAGGACTCTCCCACTCTTCCCCTGCTCCAGTGTGGGGTCCCTCCTATGGCAGACAGTCCTCCATGAACTTCTCCAGCATGGGTCTTTCCCACAGGTTACTGTTCTTCATGAACTACTTCAGTGTGGGTCCCTTCCACAGAGTGTAGTCCTTCAGGAATGGATTGCACCAGTGTGGGTCCCCAACAGGGTCACAAGACCAGATAGCAGACCTGCTCCAGCACTGGCTTCCCACGGGATTATAGCCTCCTTTGTGAATCCACCTGCTCTGGTGTGGGGTCCCCCATAGGCTGCTGGTGATATTTCCACCACCATTAACCTCCACGGGCTGCAGAGGGACAGCTTGCCTCACCATGATCTTCACCACAAGCTGCAGGGGAATCTCCACTCTGGCACCTGGAGCACTTCTTCCCCCTCCTCCTTCAGTGACCTTGGTCTCTGCAGAGATTTTGTCTCATATTCTCACTCCTATCTTCAGCTGCCATTGCCGTGTTGCATGGCAACATTTTCCCTGTCTTAAATGTGTTATCACAGAGGCACTACCACCATCACTGACGGCTCGCAGTGGGGTCAGACTTGGACCCAGCTGGTGTTGGCATTATTGGACATGGGGAAGCTTCTAACAGCTTCTCACAGAAGCCACCCTCATAGTTCCCCACTACCAAAACCTTGCTGCACAAACCTGATTGAATTAATTATGCATATTCTGAGCATTAAGGCATCAAATTCTTTACTACTCTTTTTCTTCTGTCCTGTGACATAAGTAGTTCAAGATCACACATAGACTCTGCCTTTATAATAAAATCTTTAATTCAGCACAGATAGTAACTGGTAAAATCACAGAAAGGACTCCCAACTCCTGTTGAGATTCATCATTGCAACTCCTTTTTGTTGGGCTGCACTGACACCTTTATCAAAAGAAATGTACAAATTATTTTCAGATCTTACTGAACGAAATGTCAGTTTGAAACTTTCAGCTTTGATCCTGTTGCCATGAGACATGTCATATCTGTGTGCCCCAGATGTTTCAGGAAACCAGATGAGTAAATCAATAGGTCATCAAAGCAATGTAGCAAAATAGAAAAAGTATTATTCTTATTGTATTGTAAAAATCAGTCCAGCGTGGTGGAACATTTTTCATACAGACGATGTGCTGAAGTAATAAATCCTCAGGTATTGCACATGCAGGATTTCACTGAGGTTCTTCTGCATCAGTCTTCTGATGGTTTTCTATATCAAGGTAGATTTTTCGGTGCTGAATGCTTTTTTTTTTGGGGGGAGGGAAAAGATTAAGAGAACTTTGTGTGTTTCTATATGATGGGATAGTAAAGTAATGCTGGAGAATATTCAGTTTTTAATTATTCCCTCTTCTGAACCAGGAAGTTTTGGAACTGTGAGCTGTAAATTGCTGTTCTCGGCTGTATCTGTTTTCATATTCACATACTGTGCTTAAGTCAATAAAATTGTGTCCATTTTTGTTTTAATAAGAGAAAAAGGAAGAATCGTCAAATGGGAAGCAGAGATTCAGTGGAAAGTAAGGCAAGTGTGGGAGACTTCCCTGAGAACAGACTCCAAATGCAAGGGTTTGAGCCTTTGCTGATTGTGGTCACACAGGTCAAAGGCAGATGATGAGCTTGAAGCCAGGGAGAGCAGGGAGAAATGCAGCTGTCAGCACAGAAGATGAGGTGTGTGGCTGAGTCAGTCAAAAAGAAAAAAAATATCATGACTAAAGAAAGTTTGTCTGAAGGAAGGCCAAATGTAATAAATACTTTTGACTCAGAAAGTAGGAATAAAGACTTGCAACTTCCAGACAGAACTGGAAAGGAAGATATTGAGAAATAATCCTAAAGAATAGGAGAATCTGGGGTGTGTGTGTGTAAAAATATCATGTTGTAAAAGATGGTTCTTAGCCTTTATCATGAGTGAGCTGATGAGTTCTAACCCTTATACCTTCAAAAAAAAATTATTTTGGGTCAAATTAATTAATCAGCTTGGTCAAAAGGTTTAATTCTCAAGTTTTTTGTTTGTGGAAAAACTGAGTCTTTTTATTATAGTTAGATGTTTTTATACTTTTGGGCATCATAAAAAATTAACAACCAGTTTTTGAAAACTTCAACTGGTAATTCCATCTGTGAGACAGAAGGAGACAGGCAGATTTGAAAAATGCCAGTATGGGAAATAGATTCTACTATTTTTTGCCTCAGGGAAATAGCATGTCTTTTCATTTTCTTTCTGGACTGAGTAAAACTGGACAAAAGACATGTCAGACTCATTGACAAATCCTCCTCTCTCCCCGGGAAAATTACGCAGCATGGCTCTAAGCATCAGATAACTTTTCAAGCCAAAAGACAAGTACAACAATCCAGTAATGAACACTATCAGTTTTTTTTCTGTTTTGTTCTGTTGTCCTCTGTCTAGCTATAACTTCACCAAAATATTTTTGTAATTGGCAACTTATTTGCAGTCCAAAAACCGCATCATGAGGCTATTTCTCTATGTCTCTCCAGGTAAATGTTGCGTAGCAACGACGCAGCGACCTGGTTCAGGAAATGACAATGGTGACCAATCCCGGGTCACTCGGACCACATGCACACAGACACCAATTTGGTGGATGGCAAAAGGCGTTTATTCGTGCTTAACAAAGCATTATATAGCTTGGGTTTACAGCGTCACTTCTGTCTGCTTACGTTACAGGCTAAGTGCTAATGGGCGTACCTTTCCGGCTAAGGTCTTCTGGCGTGTTGGGGGGGGGAGGGTCCCTTTCCTTCCGTACAGCGCGATTTCTTCCGACCGCCAGATCCTTGCTGCAACAGTAAAGCATCACACAGGTGTCACCTGCTGCTACAGCCAAGAAAACACCTGGATGTCATAATGTCAGAAGAATATTCCCTTCAGTTTATAACTCTTCCTGTTTCAAATGGATTGGTACAGGAAGATAATCCTTTTAAGAATTTATCATGAAAAAAAACCAAACTGTCAGAACTGATTTGATTAATCTGTTTATTTCTGAGAGGAAACTCTTTGAACAATTACAGTAGTCATTCTTTCATATTAGAAGTGATTTGACGAAGCCTAAGGAGCGGAGAGTAGGGAAGTCTTGATTGTTGTTTGTGATTTGCAAGGACAGACTTTGAGAATATGCACTTCTCCTGTTTCTTGTCCTTTGGAAAGGAGGGAACATTCGAGAAAGAAAGAAAATATTTTCATTCAGATAGGATATTTTGGTGTATGACTTTTCCAAATACCTTTGTATCTGGAATATAGTATATCTGTATATCTGATCAATTATCTGCTTTAAAAAAAAGAATTCTAAATCAGAGATTTTAGCAATAAGCAATAATTGCTAACAGTGTAGACACTTAGAATCATAGAATCCTTTA
>NW_008591715.1:374-54051 GCF_000691845.1 Merops nubicus | reverse complement strand
AAAACTATATATATAAAATAACTTTTTAACTAATTCAAATGGAGTAAAATGTCTCGATTTGATTTAATTAAAAAGTTAATTTATAACTTTTTATCTAGTTATCCTACTTAGAACATCAGTTAATGTTTTGCTTCTCATCCTTCTTAGTCTAGAGAGGGTTTTTATTCAACAAGGTGATTAATATGCAAGTAGTAATTCCACTCACTATTGAGGTCCCTGTATAATCTTCATTAATTAAATCAGAATTTGTAGCACTGTCTTCACCAACATGGGGTGGTTTGATTGGTTTTTTTTTCTTTGTTTTGGTTTTGTTTTGCTTCTTTTTTGTTGTAGCTTTACCAAGCCAGTATAATACCTTGAAGTACTGGGACCGTCAGATGACAGTTCAGATTAGTAAGGGTGCTCTGTGTAAACATGCTGTGTAAAAGGTTGATTGCAACCCCTGAAGAGTTTGGTGTGTCATTTCCCACAACTTAATTGTGTGATCTAGATTCTCTTTTGCCTTGAGTTTCATGGCAGTTGTCAGCAACATCTCCTTTGAATGAGATTGTGTTTGAATTAGGTGTTCTACTGTTTGCAGTATCATATCAGTTGTTCTTTCTCAGTCACAAAACCTACTCTTTTTCTTGTTAAAATTGTAAACTGAATAATACTCCTGTATATTTAATAAAGGAGTACTATCCTAATATTGTATTTCTTTGAAAAAGTGTATGATTAGATTGTGATGGCCTGTCTTTTCCCTTTTAGCACAACTAGCATTGCAGTGACCAACCAAAGTTGTCTGGAATTACTGTCAGTGTCTCATATGTTTATAGATAATCTACAAGACTAAAAGATCTGTAGGCTCATTTTTCCCTGTGATGTGATATTTGAAATGATTTTTTTCCTCCTCATAGTTTGATAGGTTTTTTTTTTGTTTGTTTGTTTGTTATAAATAACAAGATCACAAATTCTTATCTCTGTGCTTGTATCTTGCCTTAGCTGTTTTACTAAAATAAGTTCTGGTTATATTTAAAGACATGTAAGAACACAGAGAAAGAATGTCTGTCAGGAATCAGGTGAAGTTCTTTTTCATATTCTAAGGGATAATGAAAGCAGCCTCAGAAAAGATAACATCTGGTTGGAATGACCTGGGGATAGAATAGGTCTTTGGACTTCGGAACTGGGAAGAGATACTTAAATTAGCAACTGCCTTGGGTTTAGGATGGAAACAATGAATTTGATAGGTAACTTAAATATATTACTCGTAAATTTCAACTTACACAAGCTGTTTTATATAATCTTTGATGTCTTATTTTTGTCTGTGGAAATGTCATGGAAATGAAGTTAAATTGGTTCCCTCTAGAAAGTATGTTTTCAGTAGATGTGTTAAAGCCTTTAATCATGATTCAGTACGCTGTTTAAATATTGTGATTTTTATTTTTGTTTAGGTTGAAGATTGTAAAAATTTCTTTTAAGTGCAAACAGTTTTTTATTCAACTTAGAAAAGAATTGGTGAGTACTGTCTTAATTTTCATCTCAAAAAAAGAGCATTGACATTTCTCCATGCAGCATGTCTGTATTATACTAACTCATATAGTTTCTTGCCTTTATCTGTACTTTGAAGTCCAGTTGCACCAACATTCTGACTATTTTCATTCTCAAATGAGCCATTACAGTGCTTTATAAGACTTTTCTCATTTGATTTGCCTTTTATTTTAGATATGTTTAGTTTTACATTTGTATGCAGGAAATGTAACTTGCGTATAAGACAAATGTTGAAAATGTTGAAAATAAATCAATATGAAATTTAAATTTCAGAGGAAAGCAAATTGAAATTAAAAGCAATGCTTAATGCTGCTTCAGTTGTGTATGTGCTTGTAAGTAAATGATTAAAACATGCTGATTTGTATTATTCAGATTTAATAATATAAGTTGGCTTTATTACTTACATTTAAACAGAGGAGATAAGAATACTTTTACAATTTTAAATTACATATGGTAATATTTTTTTGCCTATTCTAAATTTGTTAGGGAAGAAGCTGAAGCTTTCTGTGAAGAATGTGTACATTTCACTGCTTGTGGTATGTGTTTGCTGCCTTTTGAAGCACCACAGGACCACTGCGTGTTTAGTTCATCAAGAAATGGATTGCTCCATGCCTCCAAGAGATTAGTATAAACCCATCACAGATATATCGCTGGGTAGAGATGGAGGAATTAATTAAAGATATGACAATGTGATTAACTCATCAGATTAGTTAAAAAGTTTTGTGCAGTTCTTTCAGCTGAAAGGATTTGTTGACATGAAATGTGGAGTTAGTGACTAGATTAAAAAGATCAATTCTAGGCAGAAGTGCATCCTGAGTACTACAGGAGAATTCTAGATGTAGAGACAATATGGTTTACCAAGAAGAATGTAAGAATGAAACACTTGTTTCCAGTGGCTGATGACCAGTACTAGTACTGAAAACAAGAATCCAATGGTGTATCTTAAAAGCAGATCCTTTAAAATGAGGCCCTGGAATTTGCAGTTTTCACAAGTGGCACTACCTGACCACATGCAGAAACTTTGTTGTGTATTAGCTGGCAGGAGAAGTTTAATCCATCTGCTTGGAGCAGCAGGAGTAGCCATCAGCTCATGAGCAGGATAACAGGAGTTAAGAGGATTTTGGAATAATTGTGGGTAGAAAGAGGTGAACTTTTGCTATTACATGAAATAAATGGGATTATCTGTCAGCGTGAGCAGTCATCATGCAAATGTGCAGAAAAATGATAATGATACAACAGAGGGGGGAGTATTTCATCATGGTGACACAAGTATTTCTTAATAGCGTGCAGGAGTTATAGGCTAGTTCTCAAAGGCAAACAGATCCCTGATAGACCAGAGGTCAAATTTTGTCTTGATACCAGTGTGTGTAACTTCTGTTACAGTTGCAGTAATATTGTATTTAGACCTGAGATGAGAATTTGGGGTTTTATTAGGAATTCAGAAGTTATGAACTGGAGTTGTTGTCTAAATCAGAACTTGAAAAAAAGGCTATAGGAGCAGACTTCAGGACCTTGAAGATTGAGATACCTAGATAGGAAATTTGATTTGGTACTGTACTTGAGTTTTTTCTCTATTTTCTACACAATAAAATTCTGCATATAGTTGAAGGTAATATAAAGATAGCTTTGTAATCTTGGGTTTTTCTGCTGTTGCTTTTTAATATTCTGCATATTGTTACTTGCACCAGAATGTAGTATATGTAACGAATGTCATTTCTTTTCTGAGACATCTTATCCAAGCCAACAAATTAAAAAGTCTCATAGTGCTTTACTTTAAACTCTGTTTATCAGATGAAAACTGATGGCAAGAACTTGATTTTCATTCATTCCAAGTCATGAATATCTTAAGATCAAAGCTTAAATTTGACTTCCAAAGAAGACGTACTTGAACTGATTTTTTACTCAAACCTGATATTAAAATTATTACTTAACAGAGTTAGTTTTCCTGGGTAGACTTGCAGGATAAGATTCATCTCATCTATATTCAGCTTCAGTTAGGTTAAAAGATTTTCTGTTTCATCATTATTAGCTAACCAAAGCTAACCATTAGACTTTCTCTATGGTAACTAGTCACATTCAAAGAGTAAAACATCTTGCCTGTACTGGACTTATGTTTTAGGATGGATTAAGTTGCTCTCTGGTAGTATATGCTTACTTTTGCTTTCACTCCTGTTACCAATAAAGGGAGCCTGGATGACTTTTTAGGCAGCAGAAACTAGGTGAAATGACTCAATGATTGCACATTTGGTTTATAAAATATCTCTGCTCTAGTGCTTTGAGTGTCTATTTTAAAGCACCTATTGGCGATACGGCAGAGGTGACATTCGTGGTATGCTGATGGTGTGTTTCCAACTTGTGTGTAAATACAAAACAAACTGTACAGCTGAGTAACCATATTTATTCGGATGCAAACCTGAAATGCTATAGGGTATTAATTAGTGGACTTGGGAGAGAAATTTTCCAGTGGTTTTATCATTTTCAAACTGGGCTACATAAGCTTTTAAGTAGTCCTAAACAGGTATTTTTCAAATACTGCTAATGAGCGTTGAGAGCTGTTAATTGCAACTGTCCTCAAAAATGCAAGTGCCATATCTTTTAATCACCTATTAAACTTATTCCTTAACTTGGCATTGCTTAGAGGCATCAACATCAGCAAAGAATTATTTGCCTACTTTTAATAGATTATATCTGTGTTTAAATAAATCACTTGAAGTCAGATGAAGCATTTTCATGTCAAAGTCATTTTCCACTGGTAGTGGAATATAATTTTGAATGGAAACTGGTTGTGTATTCTGACAGTTATACAGCTGGAGCATGCATCCACTGGAGCAGATTTTCTTCCTACTGTTTATGATTTTGTGGGGGGGGGGAAAGGATGTTATATGCATGACTTCTTCATCTGACATTACAATCCCCTAAACTATAACTTCAATGGCAGTTTCGTTTCACCCTAGTTTTATTTATGCTGCCTGTTCCATATGCTGCTTTGCTTACATGCTTAAAAGCTGATAGAGAATAATTTGGTAGTTTCATTTTTCCAAATGTTGCCCTACACTTCGCTGTTTTTAGTCAATTACACCCTTGACTGTGGTAATATCAATAGTCAGCATCAAACTCTTCATACTGTCCACCATACTTCAGTGGCCTTGATGCTTTGACAGCCAAATAAGCTGTTCAACATGTTCTTTTGCACTTCTAAACCTCAAATGTCCACTGAAAAATTACTTGAGTCTGTACCAAAACAATACTATAAGTTTTGTCCATGACCAAGACCTAGTTTCAGTGAGTGTCCAAAATTATTTATTTTATTTTTATAGATTATGTATCTGGTTTATGTTTGGAACTTTTTCTTCTTGCTGACTTTTAGAAAGAACTTGGTCTCGAATCAGGAGGTGATATATTCGCTTATCTGCCCAAGTACATACTTAATCTTAAGTAACACTAGCATTCGATAGATTTCAGGTTGATTGTTGCCTAATCCTGTCGAAGTTTTCTTTGGGTTTTTGAGTGAAGATCAGATACTGTAGGTCCAATCTGCATTGCATTTAAGCTTCCACAGGAATTCTGTCTGCTATTTGTGGAATATCTTGAGTCTCTGGAGCATCTCCCACTTGAATAGTGCATATCTTTTTGTCTTAGGACTTTTGTCTAAGTCTTTTGTCTTTAAAGTCTTTGACTTTACTTCGCCCTGTCCCTGCACTGTTTTTTCTTGGATTCTGTAGGTAGCCTGTCACTTGCCACATGGTGTACATTGGTAAGGTTATGATTTAAATTAACTGGAATGGTAGTATTTGGCTTACCTGTAGTTTCATGCTTTGGCCTGTGACAACTGATTGCACAGACCAGGTTCAGGAGTGAAGCCAAGACTGAGACTGAGACCGAGACCTTTATTTTTTACACACACATGATTTATATACTTTTACAAGCAAGTCATGGCAAATCTTAATTGGTCCTCTGGACTTCTGTAGTGGTTGTGGTGACTCTTCATTGGTCCCTCACTCCCCTCGAACTGGAGAATTACACGCTGACCATGCAGAGCAAGTTGTTTGCTCTTCTTCCTTACCACATCAGCACGTCAGCCTGTCCCAGGGATCATATCAGCACGACAGCCTGTCCCAGGGTTCACATCAGCATGTCAGCCTGTCCCAGGGTTGGCCAATCAGGAGTTCTTCCGTGCTCTTGCTTCAACCCCCACACTTGTCTAGACTCCTGTTCCATGGCCCACTGCACAACTCTTAATTTATCACCTGCCACTTGGGGTCTTAATGGTATTACATTCCAGCTGTTTGACTCTTCTCCCACTCCATAGCAAGCAGGCTGTTTTCCTCTCTACTAGTTGCCGTGGACAAGAGTAGTAAGCTAGTAATTTCAGAGCAGAATTCGACTGTGACTCCTTGAGGTAGTCTTCTAATGTTCTTTAAACTGACCTAAAACCCTGAAATACCTGTATGTCCTTGTCCTACCGTAGAGCATTCAGCCTCTTCCTGGAGCCTTGTGCTGTAAAAACATTCTCATAGGCTGCAGTATAATTGTCCCATTATTTTATATGCCTTTCATCGAAGTACCATATAAATGTTGTCTTGAGGTCTTACACTGAGCCCATGTTGACTGAAGACTACTGTTTTCATGGAAAACAGGGAACATCTTACTCTAAATCCAGCTACCAGACAGCAATAGAACCTGGGCTTGCACCTCAAAATAGTCAGGAAAGATGAATTTCAAGTGCCCAACTTATGTTTGGTAATTACAGAACCTGCAAGGGTGGAGAGGAAAAGGTTGGGTGCTGTCGTGTGAAGGGAAGGGGGTAAGTGTGGGTAAGGGAGAGACAAATTTGGTAAGAGACAAATCCCCTTGCTTTCTAGCCGGTCCTCAGATGTTAGAGGGGCTAGGGGCGGCTGAACTTGTCTCTTAATAGGTTCCAATTACGGCCGTGACTATAGGTCTGACACCAGAGGCAGGAACAGCCTGGTGCTGTAGGTCTGGCTGCATTCAACAGAAGCCGTCAGATTCACGAATAGCACCTGTTAGTGACACCCAACATACAGATTCTTTGTGATTGCCGGTGATAAATACACTAAGCTGCAGAATAGCTATATAGCTCTAAAAATGCAATTGCAATTACAATAATAATAATCTCCCGGGGAAAATCACTCGGCAGGGCCGAGGCTGCAAATCTTACCCAAAGGCGTCCCTGCTGGGGAGGGGCCAGGAGAACAAACCCGTCGGTCAGTCCCTACGACTTGGTGCCGAATTCTCGTCCCACAAACTGGGTCCAAAAGGGATGACATTTATACTTTTTTTCTGTTACTGATGTGTAAAGTGTGGGGATGGGGCTGTGGGCAGACAATTGTTCCATGTAATCAGCACAAAACTCCCTTATCTCCACCTGCATCTGCATATGCAGGGAGCAGACAACTGCCATTGTGAGATAGGTGAAGAAATGGGGTAAGCAGCCTCCGCTGCATTCCACCACATTCCTTATCCAGGCGTCCGATTACAACTAGACCATCGAATCTTCACCCAGCCCCTGTGACTGCCCTGGCACCAGGTCTTTGTTTGCAGTGTCTGGTTTTTGTGATTTGGGCTGGTTTCGTGCTTCCAGCGTCTGACAGGTGCACTTAGGAGCCTTATCTTATACTCTTCTTTACCTTAAAGACCCCTGGCTGTAACTGAGATAAAGGGTAGGGTTTGAGAATCAGTTCTCTCTGCACTGCTATGAAAGCCTTTAAAGCTATGAATAGAACTATTGTTAAGGTACCTTTAAAGCTCTAACACATCAAGTTCCTGTGAAAGTGCCGTTTTGCATTACAATTAAGCTGATCTAGTCGCAGCTCCTTCTCATCCTTCCATATCAGCTCCTCCTTCGTGCTTCATGCCTGATCTAGTGATCAGATGGTGGCATGAGAATCAGATCAGCTCGTTCTCTGGAATACAAACAGGAAACAGCAGGATGGGTTTCTTATTTCCCCCAACCCATAATTATGCTACTTTGAGTGACACGAAAATGCACGATCATCAGCTCGTGTAATTTGTTAGATTCTTTTTCCAACATTGTAAAAGGCTGACAGGGCATTAAAATCTGCTACATCATGAGAACTTTTTATTGGAATCTGAAGTCTTATCTGGTTCATCCTTTACTGGATCCAGATGGAGCAGTTCATCATTTTGCATACTATTCTGCTCTCCTGCAGAATAGTAATGTATCTTGGTTTTATTATTGTACACTTACATTGATGATAAAGCCTTTTGTAACTGAATAGATGATGGACTTAAAATTAAGAAATTCTATCAACTTGTCTAGAAAATACAGGGAACAATTGGCAATACTTGGAAATTAAGAAAAGAAGTGCAAGTAATTTTTGTAAATTGAAGTAGTCTATCAGGTTTTAGTTTTTTGCATATAATTTCTTGAATTGCATCAATAGGTACTCAGAATTTACTGTTTGCTTTTAAAATCCATTTATTCTTTGTCTTGCATTTATTATGTGGCTGAAAATAGTGTTATTCTTAGCTGTTAGTCATGACAACTTCCCAAATTGAACACTGGGAGAAGAGTTGCAGGTCTATGCCTAGGTATCTCAGCAGATCTGAAGGTGAGCAGGCCAGTAAAAGCTGAGCTTGCAAAAGGAGTTTAGTGCAAGTGAAAAAAGTCAAGGTGTGCTAAAGGTAGTGGAGGATTTAGTACTGTGAAGAGGAAGCAGAGTGCTGCTGGTGTTTTCTGACCTACAGGAGTTGTAATCAAGCTCCCTCAACAGGCAGAATAGCTCATCTTGCTTCACAGTTTTCTTTCCTTTACCAGGGACCTAATTAATCTTTAGAAGTAGGCACATTGGTTGTTCTTGAGATCAATGCCTGGTTCCGAACTCTGACTGGCACATGTGCAGGACAATTCCTCATCTTAACCGTATTAACCTTGAAACGGGGAAGGCATGTTGCCTTTGTGTGCTCAAATCACAGAAATTTTTTAATGTAGTTTGAGTCTTACCTTTTCAAACGATTTCTTCCCATCTAGACTTGTTCCAGTATTACTAAACAGACTGTTAACCTTTGAGGAGGCTCATTTAAAAAAAAAAAAAAAAAACAAAACAAACAACACAAACCATTCCTTTAAAGAAAACTTAGAGGTTATTTTGAAAGGGTTTATAATAAATAAAGTTAATGTAAATTTAGAGAACCACTTAAAAAAGCATAATTAAAAAAAAACAACCAAAAACAACGAAACCACACCAAACACAAACAAACAAAAAAAAACACCCCAAAACAAACAAAGCTAACACTATTTACCTTAATTTCAAAAGTAACTGGGCATAATTTTCATCTGAACTAATTTTTTGTTTTTTCTCATTTTCAGCATGAATCTAGAG
Organism: Merops nubicus; assembly: GCF_000691845.1. Classification (NCBI taxonomy): domain Eukaryota; kingdom Metazoa; phylum Chordata; class Aves; order Coraciiformes; family Meropidae; genus Merops; species Merops nubicus. Next base: position 45,160 of record NW_008591715.1, on the reverse strand, counting down.
AAACATTACTGGGGTTCAATATGGTGAATTACCGAGCGTGTAAGAATCTGTGGAAAGCTTGTGTCGAACATCACACGTTCTTCCGTTTGGACAGGCCGCTCCCCCCTCAGAAGAACTTTTTTGCACATTATTTCACTTTGGGTTCCAAGTTCCGGTACTGGTAAGTGTTGATTTGAAATACATAGGAAAGAACATGAGAGAACAGGTAACTCATCAATAAATATAGGGATTTTTTTTAGAATTTATATTAAAAGGTGCCCTAATTCAAGTAGCTTTTGAATCCTGCAGCTGCTTCCCTCCACTGTTCACCTGAGTTTCAAATCATAGAATCATAGAATGTTTTAGGCTGGAAGGGACCTCTAGAGGTCATCTAGTCCAACCTCCCTACACCAGCAGTGGCATCTCTGCCTAGGTCAGGTCACACAGGGCCCTATCAAGCCTGACTTTCAATGACTTCAGGGTTTGGGCCTCCACTACCTCTCTGGGCAGTCCATTCGAACGATCTATTACTTTTATATTAAAGGATTTTTTTTCTAATATTGAGTCTAAATCTATGCATTCCTAGTTTAAATCTGTTACTCCTTGTCCTATCATTACAAACCGTTTTGAACAGACCTTCCCCCACCTTCCTGTAGGCCCCTTCAGGCACTGGAAAGTTGCTATAAGGTCCCTCCGGAGCCTTCTCTTCTCCAGGCTGAACAGCCCTAACTCCCTCAGCCTGTCCTCATAGGAGAGGTGCTCCAATCCCTGGATCATTTTGATGGCCCTCCTCTGGGCTTACTCCAGAACTGGACGCAGTATTCCAGGTGAGGTCTCACCAGGGCAGAGTAGAGGGACAGAATCGCCTCCGATTTCCCACCACAAAATGTTGTAATTCTCTAGGATATCTTGGTAATATAATTATTGTATAATGTGGTTGTTTCTGAGGTAGTACTCTAGGATTGTCTCACAGACTGCATTGCTTTGCCTGCTTACCTGCTGGGTTATGTTTATGTTAAAAGTGGTGTCTCAGAACTTCAAAGTCTTTGGCCTGTTATTTTTGAAAACCAGTGGATTTCAGATCTTGTGTGCAGCAACAGCAACAAAACAGATCTAAATAAAGGTCAAGTAGAAATCAGTGAAAAGAAGCTCCTACAAGTAAAGCCAGCTTAAACTAGATGCATACAAACAGGAAACTAGACGAAGACAAAAAACGTATATGTTCTACGCCAAAACCAAAAGATTAGAAAATAAGGATGAAATTAAGTCTGTAACTTCTGAGGGTTGAACTTGATACAATAGGCAAAAAGCTTGGAGGTGCAAAGAATGACTGGAATAACTATAATTCCCAAGTATAATTTCTGTTCTAATTGTGGAGTGGGGAGTATTGTTTTTTAAAGTGTTATATGCTTTCTACTAAAAAAAAATTCTCAGTTAAGTAACCGAGCTGACTGGTTCTGCAAGTAATGCAGAATGCCAGTAGGTTAAATTGTGCCTGAGGTAGAGAATAGTGGAGCTACTACTGATCATCTGTCTCAAACAGCAGCAGTGTCTCTGACGTCTTTATGATGTCTCATCCGTCATAAAGGGAGATGATGAAAAGCCAGAAAACACAATAACAGCTTCCTTCTGTTACACTTGTGAATTGCATAGATAACTAAAAAGGAAAGTAATTCAGTGGCTAAATTTTATACCATTTGGGTTTTTGACCAGCATTCACAGCACCCGTTTGAGAAATGTCATTCTATGAGCCTGAACAGTGCTTCAGTGAACAAGGTACCCAGAGAGAAGGTTGAGGGGTCTTGGGTTTTGGAGGCTTTCAAAACTTGGCTAGACAAAGCCATGACCAGACTTGACATAGTGTTAGCAGGAGACTGGACTGAGAGACATGCAGCTGATGTTTCTATGATCGAACTGAACTAATAAAATACTAACCTGCCAAGGCTAGACAGAATTGTCTCTAGTTCTGAAAGATATCAGAGACATGAAACTGTTGAACTATTAAATCTGTTATTTCAGCCAACTTCCAGGAAGGATCAAGAAGATTACTAATGAGAAAATCTGTCTTCTGTACACTGTCCTTGGATTTTCAAATGGGTTCCAATAGTATTTCTCACCAAACACTAATTAAATTGCTGAAACATGCAGAGTTCTATTGTATGTTAGGAACTGTTTTAACCAGATGGGAAACAAGTAGATCCCTTCTTTACAATGAAGGGAAGATACCAATGAAGTGAGACAGTTTTTTGTATTAAATGCTGAAGTTGACTGTAGAGAGTTTCAGTGTTATGTCGCAATGAGGAGTGAGTAGGCAATGAAAGGGTAGATCAAGTTCAGCATCCAAAAATACAAAATAATCTACACAGGGAGAGAAAAGGGGAGGAACATCAATTATAAATAAGCTATTACTGTCTTGAAGCTTTGTAGTTGTCTGAAAAATGTTAAATCATTTATTAGGAGCAGTTAGAGAAAGGCAAATACAATGTTAGAGTTATTGGAAAGGAATAGAGGAAAATACAGATGGCTTACTGATTATCAGAGTTGAACATTAATAACCCCAGGAAGTTAGCAGGCAGCAGGTTTGAAAAGGGAGATTTCTTAGAATTGCAGCATGGCAAAGTTTAGAAGGCAGCTCTGGACACTTATATAATCCATTGCCCTGTTCAGACAGGGTCCACTGTGACAGGTTGACTAGGACTGCATCCGTCCAGGTTTTGAATGTCTCCAAGGATGGAGACTCCACACCATCTTCGAGCAGCCTGATCCAGTATTTGACCACCTTAACAGCAGACAAGACGTCTTTTGTTTCCTGGTAGTGTTTTGGTGCTGGTGGTTTTTCCCTCTCTAAGTAGGATATCTTCTACTTCAGTTTGTGCCCATTGCCTCTTGTACTGTCTCTGAGCATCCTTAAGAAGAGCCTGGTTTTCATCTTCATTTCTTCCTTCAGGCACTCATTTGATCCCTCTGATTCTTCTCTTCCTGAGGCTGAACAATCCTAGGTCTCTCAGCCTCTCCTCCTATGTCAGATGCTTCATACCCTTAATAGTCTTTGTGACGCTTAGTTTGACCTGGGGGACCCTAGAACTCAACACAGCCCTGCAGCTGTGGTCTCATCCGTACTGAGTAAACCCGCTTTGCAACCAGTCTGTGCATGAGGTTCCTCCCCCCCAGTTGCAGGTCTTTGCATTTCCCTTCCCTGGATTTTATGAGATTGCAGCTGGCCCTTTTGTCCAGCCTTCACTCATCCAGTAGTTCTGTAATATGAATGAGAAAATAATGATTCTTTGACTTCATGATATAAATGTCCCTGTAGAGAACAAAAATGTACAGTTATCAGTATCAGTATCGTTGTAGGATGTACATCCTCTGACTCTGTACCTTACTCTGCAGTTATAAATGGGGAACTGGCTGCAAAGGGGAGTTTTGCTGGTATTTTGCCACCAATTCTGAACTGCTTATAGACAGTCTAAAAAATTGTATGTGGTGTTTTTTTTCTAACCAGAAATTGTGACATGTTATAAAGGTTCTTTGATTTAACACAAGACATCTGGTCTTATATTTCTAATCTTGGTTGACAAATTGTGTAGAAGAACGCAATCCTGACGTGCGTCTCATCTAATTTCTTCATGGTATTTTGCTGAACTAAGTAGCGACTTAGTTATTAGCATTTCAGGGGAATAGTTTAGGACAACTGCAGAGGAGATTCTATAACTTTAGACTGTGGCTATGACAGGAAAGATTATCGCGTTAAGCGTTATCCAAAAATCCAAGCAGAACTTACTTCCTGCTTTGCATAAGAAGAAGAAGGAAGAGATGAGAAAGCTCTGTTATACCTAAAATTAATGGGTCTTTGTTACAGTTAGACTCTAGTGTGAAAGAAGACCCACAGTACCCAAATGCTGTCAAAAAGTTGTACTGTGCTGAAGCTATCACAATTGTTTGAACATGACTGAAAATAGACTGTAGTGGTCTTTTTGTTGAAATGGTTCAACTCTAAGCAAGAAGGTGTTATGCTAAGTTGGTTGTATTTAGTGGTTTGGCTTTGTTTTCTTTTCCAGTGGGAGAACAGAGGTCCAGTCTGTGCAGTATGGTAAAGAAAGAGCAAACAAAGACAGGGTATTTGCAAGGTAAGCGATTTACATTTGTATAGGATCAGTAAGTCTTTGTATCTTTTAGGATGTTACCATGTTCTCTATTTGCAATGCTGGAAAAGGAAGAGCAAGTGTTGTCAGCTATTGCTGGTGGCTTGCCTTAACCATGTTAAGGAGCTGAATTTTGACATGGGAGGTTGTCTCTTTGGGGCAGCATCTTTTAACAGGAAAGTTAATGAGTATTCTTTGATATTTCCCTCTTTATATTTTTTCAAAAATGGAGAATTGCCTTCCACCTGTGCAGCTGGTTGTTAGACGTGCTAGCCCTCTTTGTGCTGTCTTTATTGAAAAGAATGGTCTCTTCAACTTTTCCAGTAAAATACTGAGTTGTTGGGTATGTTTTATCCCTGATGACACCTTATAACTGTACATACATTTCCTTTAAACTAAGATACTGTGAATGTCTGACGTCATTTGTGAGAACAGTTTTATCACTATAGTCCCAATTAAATATTTTTCTATGAAAACTTTGACTGGAAGTGATCTACTTGTGGAGGTATTCTGTCACAGACTGGCTAATTATAGAATGTATTACTTAATTGTGTTTCCTGAGGGGCTTAGTGATTACAAGAAAATAGTCGAGGCATAGATTTAGTTCTTCATTCAGAAACTATGATTCAGGATTCAAAAGTAAAGCTGCTACTACTGCATCTGTTTGGCAGTCTCCTCTGATCACTAGTGGAAATAATCCTTATGGGCAGGGAATGTGTTCTGTGCTTTCTTATGCTTACACTTTTACTGTGACGGGAAATGTCTTAGCATGGTTACCCTTTAAGGGACGCTGGAGGTCAAATTTATCCTCACAAACTTTAAGTAATGACCTTTCTGAAGTACCTGCACACACTGTTTTTCAGAGCAGTGAATTCTGCCTTGCTTTCCTGCCCCTGCTCCCACCTCTCCTTTCCCCCTGTGCAATATTATGTAATTTGAATTTTTAGCTGGGCACACCATAGATACCCAGCTCCATATGAGAAGGATCTGAAGGCAGAAGTACTCTGACAGATATGTTCAACAGGTAGATTTTTATCAGATCAGTTAGTTCTGTGTGCTGCAGAGTTATTTTTTTACTCTATTTAATGCACTTTGGGAGTCTAATTAGATTCTTACTTGAGGCAACTTTTCTGGAACTTAGACTCAACACTGTGGCAATTGAATTTTATTTATTTAAATGATAAATACAAATAATTTATTTTAATTTATTTTGTATTTTGAAATTCACAATTCCCCACATGTAAGTAGAGTGGAGAGCTGTTAGTTTTGAGGAGGATATTTATCAATTTAGAAACTCTTATTCAGTAGATGGCACTCTTCCCTTTGAGTCAAAACTGAACAAGTCGTGCTGGAATTAACTTGCATTTTATAATATTAATGGATAAAATTGAAAGCCATGGCTAGAATTGGTCTGATATTTTCACAAGTCTTTTTAGATTTTTTGAATTACAAAAAAATACTAGGGTCCTCTGTTGTCAGTAATTTTATTTTCTACTATTGCTTTTACATTACATAATACAGCATTCATCCTCACCTTCTGAGTTTAGTAGTGTTGATGTCTGATAAGTGTCTGAGGAATGTATGTGTACACCAGTGAACTGAAATTAACAGCGTATTGTAACAAATAAACCTCAAAAGGCTTTTAATAGATGATCTGTTTCTTCCTCTGCCCTCCCCTTCACAGTGTGCAATAAATGCATTTTAAATTGTAAAGACTTTCAGTTTTTTCAGGGGTGAAAAAAATAGAAATAGAAGACATTTCTAGAACACCATGTGATTCAAGAAGCTTAAACTAAGAACATTATCCTTAATTCCTTGTCTTCTAAACATTTCCATTTCAGGTTGAAATACTGAGTAGATATTAAGTCCTTTTGTATTCATACAGAGGATAAATTTTGCTTTTCAAGTTTTTACAGGTTTAATGTGATTTTTGGTTTTGGAACCTGTCTTTCTGTTTCTCAGTGTCTTACTCAGATGACGTCGTCATGTTGTTGAACAGCTTTCTAATCTGTAAGGTAGTGGGCTTGTTTTGGTTGCTTTTGGAAGTTCTACTAGGTGTTTTTTGCCTTTTGCTATGAAACCAGGAGCATGCTAGCATTACAGTCAGGTCTTTCTGGAGAGTTAAGTGAACACACAAAAAAATGTAAATTGTTACTGCTGCTTTTATTATTACCACATCAGAAATTTACTCAAGATTAGTTTAAAAAAAAAAAAAAAAAAAAAATCAGGTGTTTTTCTAGAGCTGTCCAGATTTACACTCTTTTTGCATCAGGATCTAACTAGAAAAAGCCTAATATGAGCTAATACTGCCTAAGCAAACTTTTGAATCATTTCATCATAAGAAAATAACACTGTTCGTTACATTGCAATGTTGAGTGATATATGTGTTCTAAATTGGGAAATGGTGATTGCCACAGTTATTGATCATCTCGCTTTTGCACACTGAGTGGCATGTAGATACAGAACACAATCAGATTTCTTGACAGCCATCTGAAATAAAACAAGCAGCCTACAAGAAGCAGGCTTAGCTGTTCTTTTTCCCCAAGTAATAAAAACATTTAAAAATTAATTTCTAAAAATATAATATATTGCTTCAAAGGTGATAGTCTATAACAATTTTGATACATTTTGTTGATACTGTTTTTGTAATTTTCATGCAGCAATAACCAGTGTTTAGAAGACTGCTGCTGCACTTGCTTTGATTTTTTTTTCTTGATCTTCAGTGCATCAGTTCTCTTGGCCTTATTTGCTGCAGAATATTCACAACCCAAGAAAATCCAGAAGAATTCCCATGAGCATAGTAAAAGTGAAAGCAGATAATAAAAGTGGGAAAAAAGTTTGAACAAGTTAAGAAATCTCAGTTCATGAAAAGCACCATTCTCAGAGTCCTTGTGGAATATTTTAATTCTCTTCAGTTCTGATGATGTGGACTAGAGCTGGGAGAATGCACATTATATGACAGAGAGGGCCACAAAGATGATCAGGGGGCTGGAACACCTCTGCTGTGAGGACAGACTAAGCCTGGAGAAGGTAAAGCTCTGGCAAGACCTTATTGCAGCCTTCCGGTATATGAAAGGGGCCTAAAAGAAAGCTTAAGGGCTTGTACTGATTGTGACTTCACGCTGGAAGAGTGTAGGTTGAGATTAGATCTAAGGAAGTAGTTCAGATTGCCCAGGGAAGTTGTGGATGCTCCCTCGCTGGAGTTATTCGAGGCCTTATGTAACCTGGTCTAGTGGGAGGTGTCCATGCCTGTGGCAGGGGGGTTGGAATAAGATGTTCTTTAAGGTCCCTTCTGATTTGAGGTGTCCCTGGTCACGGCAGAGGGGTTGGAACTGGGTGATCCTTGTGGTCCCTTCCAACCCTGACAGATTCTGATCTGTTTTAGCAGAGGTCTTTAGAGCCCTATTGGCTCAATGGTTGGACTTGATGATCTTGAAGGTCTCTTCCAACCTAAAGGATTCTATGATTCTGTGATTAAACCGTTCTATGATAATAAGTGGGTCCCTCAGTCAGCCATTTTTATTTGTAAACTCCCTAACAGTAAGTTGCAATCTGTTGTTGCCAAAATCCAATCTTGCTTCAACCATGCATTTATTCAAGTTAGTTAATTCCACAGCTGCTTTAAAGTGCATGTGGCCTTTGTGGTGTATCTGCAGATTTGTGCACCCATGCAGTCTGGGTCTGAAGCAGCAGGCATCAGCTGAGCTGAGAAATGCATTCACTGTACTCCAGGTTATATTTCTTTTGGGGACGGAAGTGATTTAAAAGATTCCCACCTGTATTCCTAAACAATAACCCCTTTCTTTCTGAGCTTCTGTAAGGATTTAGCACTTGAGCTGTGAGACGCAAAACTAATTCTGTCTTTGGAAGTTTTTGTGTCCTGTACCTGAACTAATGTAATTTGTCACGCCTTTTTTTAGTCACATTATGTAATACCATCCCTGCTACTCATAGTAGGGGTTTGAGTCAGGGGCTTTTTTTATTTTTATTTGTTGTAGTATTGCAGCTTGTAAAACTTTTCTTGATTTTGGGGACAGATAAAGGTTTTCGCCTCTGTCCCTGCTCAGAACATTATTCCAACATTTTTAGGAAAGTCTTTGCACATACACCAAAAAAATAAATCTGAAAACAGTTTGTTAAATAGCAGTGCTCTGTGCTGAGTGCAATAGAAGCATTGAGACTGAGCAGATAAACACAGAATTTACAATTTTGAAGTTTATCAAAGCATTCCAAAAGCTTTTTTACAGCTTACTTCCTGAACTCCCTCCTCCCCTTGGCTGCACTCTGGCATGAGAAAGTTATTTGAATGTTGTAAGGAATTAGCGACACAGGAGAAATTGGCAGGAATATTTCACAACTTATCTTAAAAGTTAATAAAACCCTAACATTTTTAGATAGAGAAGTGTTGACAGGATTGCTAGTATCAAAAAGCCACACCAGTAGAGAAGTTCGGTGCTGCTGTGTGGTAATTTTTTCTTTGAAATTTCTGCAGAGACAGGAAATGGAGGCAACAAACATGAGTGGGTGGGACTCTGAGGTTAGAGCTGCTAATAAAGTAATGGAAACGAGCCTTTGCTGATAAACACTGTGGCTGTTTATCATGGTAGTAAGGTATTCTTTCTGAAAGCTCAAACCCTATCCACAGTAAAAGGTGAGTTTTTTTAACATTGGATTTTTTTGATAGGGAAGAAAGTGATGCTCTCATTTTGAAGTTATGTTAATTTCTTGCATAGATTGAGGAAGCTTTCAAAAAAGTACATTTTGTAACTACATATGGTACAATGCGGTGACTTTTTTTCTGAACCAATCAAGGATTTTATATTTGTAAAAAATTCTCCCTGCCCGTATTTTTGTGTTGCTTTGTAATCTGATTTATTTTATACAGGCAAGGATAGTGACAAATGTTGCACAGTTAAAAAAACAACAAAACATTAACTTTCCTATAGTCTACTTGTTGCTTTTTCACTAAAGGTAAAGAAGATTTAGTAGCTGCCTTTCTTTATATGCCTGAGAAAATATCTGCTGTCCTGTGTTTACCTAATTTAGCACTGGCTGTACTAGGTTCTTCTGCATTTTTTCCTCGGACAGTTCTTTGGTTAGTAGAATCCACCTCTTGGCAGAGCTGGCTCATGGTGCTAATCTGGTGGCTGCAAGGATGCTGTCAGCAAAGTCTGGCTAATGATAGCTTTGATTAATACAGGAAAAATCAATGGATAACATTAGACACACATTCCAGTTCTGCTGCTTTCTTGCTATTTTACCTGTTCAAAATGGCTCAAAATGGTTGTGTTCGTGAAGGAAAATATGTATGTAAGTGGTTTGAGTTGCTCGCATTTGAAGCAAATTACAGAAATTAAAATGTTGGTTTAATTGGTTTAATTGACATGATATTAAGCTAATTACTTTAAATCAAATTGATGCTGCTTAGAATACATGCTAAGAAACTGGATGTGTTTTTCTTCAGGTATTGAATAATTGTTATTTTCCCTGTTTTCAAAGATCAATCTACTATTAGTATTTATTTTTTCCCCTAAGTGGGTTAAGGCCTGAAACAGAAGGATTTACTACAGCTCATCTTGTTTAACTATTTGAAATTTTATTTGATATTTTTGTTATTCAGTAAGTCTTCAGAGCAGCATGTGATATATGTTCAGAACTGCTTGGGGATTTTAAAAAAAAAATAAAGCCTCCACACACAGATCACCACTCTTTTAGTATCAAACACTGTTGACATTAACAAGACCTATGAATTCCTGCATGGGAAGATAGATTATTCAACGTGACACTTCGTTGATTATTGTTGTAGACTTTTTTGATAATGTTAAGCACAGCCTGCTTAGTTCGGTGGCTTGCATTGAGTTCTCAATTCAGCAAGGAGCAAAAATGTGTTTGTAATTAAAGTTCTGATTTTCAGAAGGATGTAATTTCAGTGTAGGTAGTTCCATAATTTCTCAGAAGTTCCTCAGTAAATCAGTAAGGTGATGATAAACAGTTACCACGTGTCCCAAGGACACCAAAGGCAGAAGTTATTTTATGATATGGGTGTATGGAGCTGGGAAGAGAAATGGAGACGTTACACCGATACAGTCCTATGTTGCCACCTCATTGTTCAAAGCTGGAGAGTACAGAATAGTTATAGAATAAAAAGGCAAATGAGAATTAAATGATCATGGCATGAGTGATGAAATTGAGGTATCACTGGAAGAAGAGAGGATTGAGTTATGGTAGGAGAAAAATTTGAACTGTATAGCACCACCAAAGCAGTAAAAGTAAATTAAAAAACCAACCAACCAAACAAACAAACCTGGATGGTAACACAAAATACATAGACCATGTATTTAAGGGTTGTTTAAAAGATTTTTTGCTGTTGTTGTTGGCTAAAGAATTTTCAGTTCAAAACAACGAACAGCAGAAGTCTGGGTATGTTTAATTGCAGGATGTTTCAACCATCCCGTGTGATGCTAAGAAAAAAGCAACCACAGTTCTCGGATGATTCATTTGATGATTTCCAGTATAAAAGGGAAATATATAGTTTCATGAGACGTTGCAAATAGGGTCTCATTTGAGCTTAAGAACCAGGTGAGAGAAACGGCAAAAGGGGATTGTAGCTATCCTGGGATGACTGGGGAATGAGAAGAAAAAGTTTCCTCAGTCTCAAGAGAAAGCAATGAATAGAAAGTACAGTTCCTTCTGTATAGAAATAGTGGCAATAATGACCTTTAATTTGAAGGACATTTCTAGCACAAAACCAAATGAAGTTTGGTTACCCACAGATATGTTTGAATGGGATGATTGTGTATGCCTTACAGGTGGTAAAGCATGTTCTGGAAGAAAGTATGTCACCTTGATGGAACTCTCTGATGAGTAAACAAAACTCAGCATTTCTGTTACCGTGTTGGTGAATACCCCACTTTCAGTTCTTCAGAGTCTTGGGGAGGTTTCTTGGGCTGATGTTTCCACTGCTTTATTTTTCCTGAGTTGGCTGAATAGTTGTGTTACATACACAGTTGGTTTGTTTGGGTTGGTTTTTTTTGTTTGTTTGGTTTGGTTTGGTTTTTTTGGGGTGTGTGTGTGGTCTTTTCCTCATTTTTAAGTTCAGACCCCTCTGACTTTTCTGTTGGAGGCAGTTACTCTTTGAGGCATTAGAAGTGCCTGGTGAAGTTTATTGAGTTCCTCTTCCCTCTTGCCTGTTTCTCTCTCAGCCAACAATAATCCGTGATTGTTTCATTGACATCCAAAGGACAGAAAATGAAGTATAATATATTGAAAAAAGACAGAACTCCCAATCTAAATACAGTTTTGGATTATTAAATTTACTTTTGTTCATATAATTTTGTTTCTCATGGTAGAACATCCACAGTTTCATTCTGGTGAACTTTATGAAATTTTATTCTTACCTCATGTAATTTTTGGTTAATCATTTTACTTTCTTTTTCTAAGATCCCCCAGTAAACCCTTGGCACGGAAAGTAATGAGTGGGATGGACTGGGAAGTAGTGAGTAGGAACTCACTGTCTGATGATAGGTTGGAAACACAGAGCCTACCATCACGGTCTCCACCTGGAACCCCAAATCAGTAAGTAGCATCGGATCTTTTCTTCCCTAGAAGTGACTGTCTACCTCTAATGTTAGTGACCTACACATGTAATAAAAGGATTAATGTGTTACAGAGGGAAACTACTTCATAAATTATGAACTGAGTGATTCTCTGGAACATTTAGCTCCAGATAAGAGAAATTATTTAGAGATTAATTTTAGATGCTTTTCACTCAGCTGATAAAGATGTAGCATGCTACCCTAAATTCGATGGCTTGAAATTTCTTAAGTACATTTCTAAATTACTCATTTGGCCAAGAAAGAAAAAAAAAATAAAACCGATAATAAAATCTGTGTGATATTTTGAAAACAACTGTTTCTGGTTAATATTCCTTCTTAAAATATTGGGGAAAATTATTTAGTCAGAAATCCTTGCAGGTTTACTCCCCTCAATTTTTCTGCATTTCCTTTCAGAGCTCACTCTTTCCACATGATTGAGCTTTCTGTTTTGTGTTTATAGCTAGTGAAAAATTTTTTTGGAAAATAACCAGTTTTCTCAGTGTGCAACTGGCTTAAGAATTGCTTTTATCCAATTCTGTATTGCATAAACCAAAAGGGTTTAAAATTCCTTGACATTGCAGCATGTTATTCAAAATACTGTTGTGATAAATATCTCTAGCATTTAAAAATTATTGTAAAAATTGTGTAATAATGATGCACATAGCATGACATAACTTAGTCATGCATATTTCAAAGCATTCAAAGAAAGATGCCTATGCCACTATGTTAGTTTTCAAATGAGAAAATTTCAAGTCACAGAAATAAGAATCTCAGTGCAAAGCTTATGATTCTTCTAGGAGAAGATGCAAGGGATAAACTGTACATTTGAATGAATTCGGGTTAAGTTCTGCCATGAACAGAGGCAGGATTTTTCTCCTTTGGGATTTATTTTTATTCCATTGACTGGACTGTCAATCCAGTAACCTGTTCATTGGACCATAATGCTTCCAGGCTTTTTCAGTTAAAAAAGAAAACAATTTTTGAACACTTAAAAATTATGAAATATAGCATGTTGATCTGACAGTATAATTGTTTAAGTGGTTTTTCAAACCTTAAATTATTTAATAAAAATATATCTATGAATATAAACTTTCACTGAGAGGCAATAATAATTTTAACATTGCTATGTAGTGGTCTAAGAAATGTAGATAAGTACTAAAATTCTTTTCACATTGCACTGCTGCGCTTTTCCTTTTAGTCGCAACTCTGCCTTCACTCAAGAAGGAGCCCGCTTACGACCCTCATCAGTTGGACATTTAGTGGACCATGTTGTTCACGCTTCCCCAAGTGAAGTATTTGTAAATCACAGATCTCCATCTTCCACCCAGGCTAATAGCATCATACTGGAATCTTCACCGTAAGTTCTGTTGGTTGTCACTGTACGGTAGCATGCAGGATTTCTGAAAAGTTTTCACCATTAGTGTTAAATCTGGGCCAGGTCTTACTGAAATCTAAGTGATGAAGAAGTAAAGACTAATATCTGACATATTCCTGGTGCAGGATTACAGTGTCTTTCCCACCCGTCCAAAATGTGGGTTTGCTGTAATGTCACCAACAGTGTGTGGATGTGGAAGCGAAACTTGGTTATTTTGATGGAACTGAAGTAGGTCGTTTTATGATAGAAGTTTTTAATTCTCGTGAGTTTGGAAATTTTGCCTTTTATCAAGGCATAGAAGTCTAAGTGAGCCTTAAAACTCACTTAGCCAAAATATCTTTTTAGCACCCCAGCATTGTGAGGTTCTTAGTATGTTTTGTTTATTGTTAGAATAAATATTTTTTTTTTTAAGATAGCACTGTCAGGCTTTTTTCTTGTTATGTTCAATATTCTTGATACTGTAATTTTGCTAGGCTATCACGGACAAAATAGCAACTGTTATTGTGTATTAAGTCCAGAAGGATGACAAGCAGAAAAAGTTGAGTTGTTAAAATATTTTAAAATACTTAATTTCTGGCAAGAGTACCAATTAATTAAGGGGGGGGAAAGAAATACACAATATACACCTTATTAACACTCACTGTACCTTCTTACATGTAGCCATACAGGTAATGCTAAACTTGTCCTCATAATTTTGTACAATCTCGGTTAGCAAGGAAATTGTGGAAATGTTTCAAAACCATCTGAGAACTATAAAATAGCAAATGCATAATTACATGTTTATAAATGAATTGTGTGTCTAAAGAAAAATTACCCTGGGAAGGTTTCTGAACACAATTTTAGAACTTGGCAACCATGCGTATCTTTGAGGAGGGAAATAGAATACAACATTTTTGAAGTTTTGTAAAAGAACACGAGTTGCTTTGTATGATAGGGTAAAATAGTTATGATTTGACCATCAGCTAGTTATTTAGATTTCAGAGTTATAAACCAGTAGTTTGTCCTAATATAAAATCCCCTTCTTTAATTGGCTTTTTTTTAAGCTATTCACACAGCAGGGGAGGCTCAAAAGTGGAACACTTGTGAATCTTTTCTCATATTGGAGCTTTGCTGTACAAAGGCCACACAGGGTCAGGTTCCTTCTGTTCCAAGCCTTCCAGCTGAAGTCAGTTGTAGGAAACCCTGAATGGTAGAGTGATACACTGAAGTAAGAAAAATTCTTAAATACTTTCTTTTAATCATATGCCTTTTAACTTAAGTTCTGGAAGTTGTTCCTGACTGACCTTGGGATTTGTTTATTTAACACCTAATTTCTTGTGTAAGTTACCATAGAAATGAGTTTGAAAAGGAGAAGTGTTTTGTTTTGGGTTTTTAAAATTAGTTATGCAACCGTGGCTCTTTCTTTAAATGATTTTGCACTTTTTATGCCCAAGCAGAAAAAAATGTTGCTCTTCCATCACTAAGTATTGAGGCTTGTTTGGGGGTTTTCCCTTTCTGGAAGCTTAAAAGTGGCATTTGATCTCCCAGTATGGATGTATGACATACGATATCTATAGATGCCATTTTTAAGAATGAGGGTGATGACTGACAAAAATATGTGAACCCCATTAGGGTCTTCTGAAAGCTTCAGGTGATGTTATTGATTCAAGATTAGAGATGTCTGAAGGCAAGTAGTAGTCATGAAGTTCATATTAGCTATATAATTTTAAAATTATAAATTTAAAATTAATTGTTATTTTACAGTCTAAAAAGCTTTTTCTTAAACAATTTGATGTTTCTGAATGAAAAGATATAAGTAGCCCATCTTCTAATTTGTTGGGAATTTTTATTTATGGATCAGATTTATATATGTAAGAAAGTCAGAGGTGATAACCTGCCAGGCAGTAGCTTTAGTGATCTGAGTTCAGAGTCAACATAGCAAAAGAAATTAGAGTTTCAGTGCAGTTTAGAAAAATATTACAGCTTGGCAAATACAGGCTTTAATTCCATGTGTTTTTCTTCATCTGCATGTGAACTAAACTGAGTTCTCTGCTTGTAATTCACTGAGGAAACTTGAAACCTTAAATTCCAAAAGCACATGATATATGTTTGGTTTAATAAGTTTATGAGGGTGTATATAAAACTTTTGCTTTATCTACTAAAGGTCAGACCGGATATCTGTCACGAAAATACCTAAAGCTTGTCAGTGCCAGGGTTTGGGTGTTATTTTATTATTATGTAAATTGCCGAATGCAGTAACAGAAAGCTGCTTTGCCTGCAAAATAGGCTGCTTTCACTGCCATTGTCTGAGCATTCATAAGGAAATTCAAAGCTGACTGGGCAAACAGAAAGCAGTGAAGTTTTTGCCCAAGGCTTGATTGTTCGTTCTCACAATTCATTATGGTAATATATTACAGTACTTGCATTGCTGCTTCTAAAATGTTCATTTAAGTGACTTTTCAAATCTTTCTGTAATTTTGTATGTTCAGTATTTGTGTTTGTTGACATGTATGTAAAGACATCTAGTGAAACATAAGATCCCATCTTTTATCAGAATTACTTTGTTGTGTCTCTTTTCATGTTTTCTGCTCCTTTTTTACTCAGTTTAAATCTCTTAGGAGTAATTACTTGCAGGAAAATACATAAGTATGTTGCCCTTCACTTAAAAAGATGAATGCTGGCCAGATTTGAATTAATAAATACATAGGCAGTTAAAAAAAGCCCCGGGTGACCTTTTGAAGTTGATGTCTAAATAATTTATAGCTGCCTTGAAAACTAATTTTGCAAATGTTGACAAATATTTTTTATTTATAATAATTTATTATTTTATTATTTTTATTCCCACTGTTTTGAACATGGGATTCTTCAGACAATGAATAATGAATAATTAGTACTGTTTTAACACTGCATAAAAAAATTATTTTCTGAAAGTTTAAATATACCAAAAACATAAAGAAAAAAAATTAAGATCTCTTCAAATGTACTGTTTTCATATTTTGACAAAAAAAGAAATTATCGCTATTTTTTTTTTCCCAAGAAAATCGACTAGTTATTTTAGAACTGAAATAGAAAACTTGGGAGTTTTCAGAGTGAAGTTTTCCATTTCACATTCAGTTTTCATTCTTTTTTGAAAGAGGCTTCTTTCTTTAAAGTCACTGTAGACAATTGTAAACTGAACTTTTGTTTTTGTTTGAAAACATGGTTCTGGGATCTTCTTTTCTTTAATTGCATAGAAACAAATTATGCAGTACGGAATTTGATGTGTGCCTTTTTTTTTTTTTTAAAACTTGCAGCAACTTGAAGTGTTGCACTGTCTCATAACGAGAGTCTTAGCCTGCTCAGAGTTCACTGTGGCTAGACCAGCTAAATACAGTAGGACTGCTCACATGGCTATCTGTGCTTTTTAAAGGGATGTTGTGCTGTGAGTTACCACTGCAGCTTGCTTGATAACAAAAGAGACAGGGCCCTGTTTCTGGCTTCTGGGAGCGTGCTCCCCTCCTCCTGTGGGAGTCGACCCTGTGATGAACCAGTTCCCCTTACTGGATCAGCCGAGTGCTACCCAGGCTTGTCCTAAAAGTTGATGTGTTTTGGCTTGCTTGGTCAGCTGCCTTAGCCTAGGGAGGAGCACCAGAGTGCTTCAAGGAAGGGGCCGTGGCTGTGGGTGAAAGAAAGAGAGGAGACACCCATTTTTGGTGGTAGTGTTCTCTTTAGGTTTAGTTGTAACCTGCAACTTCAGTCTTGGTGGTTTTTTGATGTGCCACTAGTATCAGCGGGCTGTTGTCGTAAGTCGTTAAATTACTTACTAATACCTTTTAATGTGGTTCATGGGGAGGAAGGTGTCTACCCTCCTCACTGGTGTTCAGAAGCTGGCGTTCAAGCTAAGTCAATGGGAGCTATGTGCTAACTGCCCTTTTGGGCCACTCAGAATGTTCTTCTTTATTCTTAAATATAAAGCCATATAATGAAAGGTGAATCATAAATTTATGTAACACAAATTATGCAGTTATGCTTTTATTCCAAAAAGACTAATAAAGGAAATTATCCATACTATACATAAACACAGAGAACATGTTTATTAGCAGTGGAGTGCTTCCAGATCTAAACCAGAAAGAGAAATTTCTGCTGTTTCATCTTCAGTGACAGTGTTACAGCTCAGCTGAACAATGCATGTGATGAGTGCTATTTTTACAAATGTTTCAAAGCTGTGCATATTTCAGAGAGGAATATGTTTGGAGCAAGGAGGAACAAAGTTCTCTTGCAATGTATACATATGCTTTTAAATTGAAAAATTAAAACTTAACACTGTCGTCTCCAGTGGGCTTTTCAAATAAATGCAGTGCAACAGCGGAGTTGTCTTCAATTTGAACTCCTATTTTTAGATCAAAAGCCAAGCACTTTATTATTCTGTTTATGTCGGTTTTTAAGATTAAATTGCAGGCATTAATTTAAGATGCAAGCTAACTGAATTTCTTACTGAGGAAATCTTATTGACAAATCTATTAGATATATATTTTTTTTAGCAAGAGTGCAGAGTATACGTACAGTGAAGTTTATAATTCCAATATAAACTGGCTTGAATGCTAAAACCATTTAAAAAAATCATGTGTACAAGATGAACATACTGGTTCTGCATAAAGTTGCTTGTCAAGAAAAAAGCAGTAACATGTCCAAACATACACTTCCAATATGTTCCACCATAGTACCTTTCTGAGGTTCAAAAATACATACAGATATTCAGCTCTCAAACTCTCTTGAGTGTCTTCTAGCATTTTCGGTTTCTTTGGAACCCCAAAAGAACTGTCAATATCTCCTGATCATTCCACTTCATACTTCTGTTTTGGTATTTAGATCTCAAGAGACTCCTATAGATGGGCAGCCCCCTGCGTTACCACCCAAACAATTTAAAAAGAACAGTTGGAACCAAATTCATCATTCACACTCACAGCAAGAACTGGATAACCATATCAATGAAACATTTGATGCTCCTACAACACCTGAAAAATCCACAGTAAGTTTTTCAATCCAGGTTAACCGTTGGGCTTTTTATTGGAATGATAGTCCTACTTTTCCTAAGCTTGGTTCTGATGCATTTCAGAGAGCTTTTGTGTTGTGGGTTACGTTGTAGCATTTCCATTTTCCATCCTATCTCTTTGCCAGCTCCCACTCTTTTTTCCGTGTGCTAGGGTAGTCCTTTGTCAGCTGCTGTAAAGTGACTGCATTGGGGTAGAAATGCAAACATTCTGAATATCAGCTTTTCAGGACATCCAGAGATTTCTAACTAGCCTCTTCCTTGAGAAGTCATTTACCATCAGTTTTGAAGAAGCCATTGCAGATACTACCACTGGTGTTTAATTGAGCTTTTATCAAAAAGCTGAATTGGAAAGTACCTACCAGCTTCTAGAGCATTTTTGTCAGGAAAGACTTCTTGAATCTGTGGTTGCATTTCTTGTCAGAGTTTCCAAGAAACAGGCTCTACCCAGAGACCTGTGACAACAAATATAAAAATCTGAGCAAAAGTTCTTCACCCACACTTAAGCACATGCAATATGAGTAAGCTAGTCACTTGATTTTTGTCTGAGGTGAGATCTCACTGACCATGTTTGTGATTTTATTTTTTTTAAAAAAAGCTTCCAGAAGTTTTCAAATGGTTCTTGGTTTTCTTCTTATATGGGACAAGAAACATTTTGCAGGATGGGAAGACTGACTAATGTCCAGATGTAGCCAATATTGTCTAAAAAGTTTTACCAACCTCAGACATTCTAAATTATGCGTCAGCTTCCAAAATTGATGTTTTAGAACCGCGTTTAGTTTATTTTTATTCACATTCTGAACTCTAAGGCTGAGATGTTCTCTCAGACCGTGTTACAAAAGTCCCACAAAAAACATATTTAATTTTATAGCTGGGGTTTTATTAAAACTGCAAAAGTGAAACTTGTAGATTTATGAGCATTTTGGGAACATTGTAAAAAAATTTGCTTTAATTAAATAATGAAACATTTTTTGACAGTTTTGTCTTCTGTCAGCACTTACCTGAGTCATTACTGTTCTGTTTGGAAAGATAACACTACTTTACTCATCAAGTTTTACAGCTCTGTATTCAGTTATCTCTACCAAATGGACAAAAATAGCTTTCAGTTGTTTTTTTAACTCCTTTTAGTTCTGCAAAACCAACACAGCTGCATGAAAAGGAGATTCTTCTTTTCTCTGTGCATTGTCAATGTGATTGTTTGCTGTGGTCCAGCGGGCCACATTCATGCAGCCCAGCTTTAGGCTGTACACTGTTGTGATTGGAGATCCAATTTGGTCTGCTGAGAGCTTTTTATTTTGGGTGTCAGAGAGGGAACACAGCATGACACTGAAAATTTGTGAAATTGTAAATTTAGCATTTAGAATGTTGGGTTTTTTTGCAGTTGTGTTTCTGACCAGAATGCACTTCAGTTTCCTGCACCACTAAAGTCTCTTCTGCTGCTCCATCTCAAAGTTTTTAAGGAAAACTCCTCACTATTTTGACTTCATTTAGCTATTGAATTTCCTTAGTCTCTGTGTATGGAAAATCTATTTAGAAAGGTGGGAGGACAGGTATGAAAATGGCAACTTTTTACTCCATCCGCAGTCCCTAAGTGTCCAGTATAATAATGTCTAGAAGCATTTGAAAACAAGTATGGCAAGCAATCCCTTCAATCAAATAGCTTAATGATGATAAACAGTGCTTCAGGTTTTTTGTTCTAACCTGCTGCTCAAAATAGCCTCTTAAAGCATGAAATTATTATTCCCTTTTTGTTTGGAGAATGCAATGCTACAAAGGTTGAAAAAGGCAGAAAGTGAGCGATTGGTTATTGCTTATTCTGCCCAGGAACCTGAGTCTAATCTCCTATGCAGTGAACATAGGCTAAAATAATCTGCCTATGATCAGGCTTCCTAAGTACCCTTCCCTCTCATGAATGTATCCTACACTGTTCCTTTCCTCCACCTCTCCAAATTTTTCATCTTTTCATAACTATGAATGTGTTCAGGAGGGCTTCTTTTGTTTTAACCAAAAGCTTAAAACACCTGGAATTGAATACATTTTTAAAGCCCAGTTAAGCAGACTTTTTTAATGTGTTGAACCGGCAGGTTTTGAACTTTCTTATATATACCAGTTTTTGCTTGAATAGTTTTCTTTTCCTTGTTTTCTTCCTTTCTGAATATGACTCTTATGCTTTGACTGTAATTAGTGATATGGAAGCTTCCTTGAAACAGATGTATTTAATAATACTTAACATCCTTACCATAGAAACTATGGAAGTACTTGCTAATGATCAGTCTATGAAATTAATGTTGATGATAACAAACCAAAAATCACTTCAGTGGCGCTAGGTTGATTTTTCCAGATTAAAAAATATTTAGTGTTCCCCAGTTTATACTGGTAGTTCCTTTAACAGTGATATCATCAGAAAGAAAGCAGCTAAAATTATCCGAGCTTGATCAGTGCAGAGCATGTCACACCTCATACTCCACTACACTGGAGATGGAGTAGGGGATATGGAACTAAGGTTTTTGTTGCCAAACTTGTCCTTGCTTACTGCAGTCACGTTGCTGTTAATAGAAGCAAAAGTATATGTTCGATTACCTTATTTTTCACCATACTACATTCTTACTGCAGGCTTTCCCTGTGGTCCTAATTAAAAGGAATTTAAGGGGATTTCATTTAGTAAACTGCTTTTCTTAAGATTGCTTGAAGCTAGTTAGTCTTTTCTAGTACTGTTTCTCACTTTGAGTTCACTTTGACAGAACACACTTTTAACTTAGCTATGTCCAAGACTTCTTAATGTGTAACTTTTCTATGCAAAGCTTGAGATAAGATGTTTGCACTTTTGCTTGCTATTTTCTCACATGCCCAGGAACAGTTACTTCATGAGGGAACTGCAAAATTATTACATACAATATTCTCAAAGTCTTAACTATGGACAAAATATATATTAATATAAATTCTGTTTACTAGCCCAACGGTGGTGTCCCCCATGACAATCTTGTTATGATCAGAATGAAACCAGATGAAAATGGAAGGTTTGGCTTCAATGTAAAGGTAACAGTACATCCATTCCCTGCATGTCCATTGAGATTAGTTTCTGACATTTTTGATTTATTACTAATTTAATTTTTTTTTAAAGGGTGGATATGATCAGAAGATGCCAGTAATAGTGTCCAGGGTAGCTCCAGGAACACCTGTAAGTGAACAAAAAAACAAACTTGGTAGCAATATCTGTGTATCTCAGAGTACGTATTAAAAAATATAAATTACTTCAAAGCTGCTTATAAAAATTAGTTGGTGCTGTAACATTATCATAACAAAGCAAATTATATACAGTAAGAATTTGATGGGACTGCGTAGCATTTTTCAACCTTACTCAGTCCTCAAAAATATTATTTTCTTACTGAAACAAAGTTTAAAGCCTAAAAATTACAGGGAGTTACAGATGCTCAGCATGCAGTTTCTTGAGCTGTGTCATCCTAAAAATTTAGTTTATTGCTTTTTTAAAAATACAGGCATTTATATAATTTTGCATAACTTATATATTGAAAAAGTCTTTTAGTATGTTAAAAAAACTAAAATTGCAGATCTCTCTTATTTTAGTGACAGATGTAGCTGAATAAAGCCAAGATTTAGAGTAAAATCAGACATCATGAATCATTCATCGGGTCTGATTGTCTGTTGTTGCTGGTGTTCAGTGACTATCAGTAGTGTCTTCAAACTAGGCACAATATTTTGTCAATTGATTGCCAAAAATACTGACCTGATAGTCAGCTGAATGGAATTAGCTCTGTTCATACCTTTTTATTTGCTAGCATTGTAGTAGTACAGCTTTCTCTTTTTTTTGACTATTTTAAGCTATTAAAATGTTTGCTAAGAGCATTGTTCTTGTGCCCATTAACTATTTCTGAAATATTTAATAGCATAAATAATTTTAGCTAAATGCTTTAAACATCAGCTCTCTAAGGAGAAGATATTTGGTGATGACATGCTCTTCTTTTTTTTCTGCTATGGTGTTCAGACAACAATTACAATAGTGGTTTTCATTACCTGATTCCAGTCTCTGAGATTACTGGTATTTGTGCATTGCCTTCGGTCCTTTTCTTACCCTTGTCATTGCAGTTGTGATATTTCACGCCTGAAGCATTTAAACCTGTGTAATTCATTTGAAGGAGGCTTTGCCATGTTACTCCCTTCACTTCAAAGATAAGAACATCCTGTTTCTATTGCCTTTCCAAAATGTGATTCAGAGGAGCTTTCTGCTTCAACCAGAGGAGTGGAGTAAGGGCTGCCAAGATATGTTACAATGAGAGTCACCTCCCAGTTTCAAATTGATATGTTCATGTGAATGGCACTGTCATATGAATTGTGAAATTCTTAAAATCAGCTTTTGAATACAATGCAACCACCATAGCAACTAGGCTGTTAGGATCCAAGTCCCCAGTTGTCGTTACTTTAGGTTGCTATTTTAAGGTGAAAATTTGGAAGTGGCTTGTTTTACAGATTGAATTTTTTTTTTTCCCTACCTTGCAGGCTGATCTCTGTGTCCCTCGTTTGAATGAAGGGGACCAGGTTGTACTGATTAATGGCAGGGATATAGCAGAGCATACCCATGATCAAGTTGTTATGTTTATCAAAGCTAGCTGTGAGAGACACTCAGGGGAACTTGTGCTCCTAGTTCGACCCAATGGTGAGTGATTTGTACATAATTTTTAAAAAAAATTCCACACCTTGCTTTCATTTTTTAAACTCTGCTCTGTGTCCTGGGAT
Organism: Merops nubicus; assembly: GCF_000691845.1. NCBI lineage: Eukaryota > Metazoa > Chordata > Aves > Coraciiformes > Meropidae > Merops > Merops nubicus. The sequence continues at coordinate 22,309 of NW_008591715.1, read as the reverse complement.
GGAATGCTTAACCATCTGTGAAGAAAGAACTCCCTGCCTTGAAAAAGAATTGATGCAACACGATGTATGTACAAATATTGGTTGATCCTGTACTCTAGGGAGTGGTACATAACTAAGTGTTGAAAACAGATAGGAAAGTCAGAGGTCAAGTATTTCTAACAGAGCTAATTTAAATTTTTATCTCCCTCTCATTTATAAAAATGTCTAGAAACCTACATGGATATTGAATGTGGTTTCTGAGGTTGCTATTATTCCCTTAAGGAAAATAAAAACTGAACACAAAAAAAATGCTCACCACCCAGTGTTTGTATGACTTCGGAGGTCAATACATGCAAAATCCTTCCATATGTTTCTAAAACAATGCAGAACCACTGGTAACTTTGCTACTTGAGGAAGCTTAATAGAAGAAGTGCTGAAAGTGCAGTCTAAGGAATGGCTTGTGCAGTGTAGTCATGACATACACTGTTGGAGCATTGCCAGCAGGTGGCCACTGGAGTAGAGGAAAAAGAAAATTAAAAATAATAATGTTTAATTGGACTGATTGGAATGACTGTAGGAGAGTACCTCAGCCACCTCATAAACAAATCTTCCTTTATTTGCACTATTGTCTTCTCATTCTGTGTGTAAATTTCTCTTGCAGCTTTTCTGCACTTACCTATGTTTTCAGATAAAATTGTTAGCTTTGTTGACGAATTTACTAAAACAGTTTCCTCCTGGGTGTTATCTTTGTATTCTGAATAAAAATATTTGAGTTGTAGAAGTGAGGAGCTGTCAGTTTCCTGCCTGGTGGTCATGAGATATCCTTTAAAAACAGGCTTTTGAACAGCATATGTCTCTTATGTGTAGTAGCAGATGCATTTTATTTTTTAGTTTATGGGCAGGGCATGCACACAGCATTGATAGCATTATAATGGCATATATTAATGCCATTTTCTCAGGTGGTCTGCATATCTTGCCCTAGTTACCAAAACCTAAAATCTGTTCAAAGTTAATTAAAAGTAAAAATGTAAATGTAGCTGTGATGACTTCAGAAGCATGATGTGTGCATTTGAGATTAGGGAGTTGTCAGACAAGGTAGGGTATAACATAAGTTTTGATCAATGTTTTGATCCATGTTTTACCAGTCACTGATGTGCTTTTAGTTAATTACTCTTAAACAAAACAAAACAAAAAAATATTTTTTTCATGGATTATAATGATCAGTAAAGGCTACTTGCCTTTGGTGATGGCCACTAAATCAGTGTGTTAATAACTGGATTTTTCTGCAGGAGAAATACTTGCCTTTTTTGCTATTTTAAATAAATTACTTTAAATTAACTTTGCCAAACAGCTTGTTCTTTAAGAGTGTTCATACCTTTTTTTGTTATAGCTGTCTATGATGTTGTGGAAGAGAAGCCAGAGAGTGAGCCTGACTTCCAGTACATCCCTGAGAAATCTCCACTTGATGGTGTCCATCAAGATGATAATGCTCTGAGGGAATCCATGATTCAACTAGCAGAGGGACTTATCACTGGAACGGTTTTGGCTCAGTTTGATGTGAGTACTGTCTCACCTGTAGCTATGTGCAAGCTCCAAGTGTTCTGGAACAGTAATTATTTTAAGCAGAGCAGTTTTCAGTTAAATTTCAGTAGAGTCAGTGTCTTTTGGAAGAACAATTGTCTAATGTTCTCAAAAGAAAAATCTAAAAACAGTCCAATCCTGTATTGTATGTGTATATTTATGGCATAGAATAATCCTAATACTAGTTTTTAGTGTTAAGTAGCTTTATTGATTACTTAGAGCTTTTTATGGTTATTGGGGACATGCTAATAAGATACTTTTGTAGAGAGGAAGACTGAAAAATGTATACCAAAGTAAGTGTTCTGTACTCAGGCCTTCATTCCTTGTTTAAGCTACTGTAGAAACAGTATGACAGCTGGTCTGTTGACATTATGTGGATAACCTCAATGAGGGAAGGAAAAATTAACAATAGAAAATACAAACTTAATCCTAAGAGTTTCAACCCTAACTTTAAGGGCTAGTGTAACAATGTCTGTTATAAATAGCTGGGGGTTTTATGACATATTTCAAAAGAACAGTGCACTTCCTGTGGGTTCCTAAGCTGTTGATAGCAATTGTCTTTCTTTAGCACTAACTTGTGCCTTGATGATATTCCATCTTCAATGCATGAGATCAAGTGACTTAAAGCAGCAAGCAGTAGGTTTGTAAAACACAGCAGTGTGAGTTCTGTGAATTCCTCACCAAATGGAGACCTAGCATTATGTATTACAACATATATTTAAAACTACATATACTATTCTTTAAGGACTTTGGTGACGTTTACTTTTATATAGAGAAAGAAAATATCTTCTTGAAGTAAGTGATTTAAATGCCTTCTTAACCATACATTCTCAGTCTTCCAAACAAGTTCAGCAGCATTCAAAAGTTTTCCAAGTGCTTTTCATTGAGCCTGGATGGTTCCACTGATACTGTTCACAGCTCAAAGGCTGTGGCCGGGCACGGCTAAGGAGTGAGGGGGGAGGGACCTCTCAGAGGAAACTTTGCAGGAAAGGCACAGAGTAGCCCAGGCTTTGCTCTACAGTTACTGAAATGCTGAAGGACACTGGGACAGGGAGGGGGTTGAAGCAACTGCAGTGTAGGTAGATGCCTGTATACAACACAACCTGCTTGCCCCAAATCCCTGTGTGGAATGTCAGTATCAGTCAATTCTCTTGCCCACATATGGTATTGACTTTTCTGCCAATCAGTGTTCTTATGGAAGCTTGAGCTTTAATGTTCAGCTTGCCTGTAAACAAATAGTGACAAAGTCTTGACTATTTTCAGTGATCCCACAGCATATCTGAATTCATAGTGGTTTCTTTTCAAAAGCATTTTCATGTACGTTGAAGTTAGAGTTGCTTGATAGTTTACATTCTAAAGAGTAGCTCTAGGCAAGTAATATGCTGACAGGCCTTTACCACCTATTATGGCTTGACCATCATTTTTGTCTTTTAGCAATTGTACAGGAAAAAGCCTGGAATGACAATGTCTTGTGCCAGATTACCTCAAAACATTTCCAAAAATAGATACAGAGACATTTCGCCTTGTAAGTATGTGTGTTTGTATATGTGTTCTGAAAGGATTTTGCTGTTGTTAGTAAATAAGTAACATCTTTCTAAACATTTTTTCAGATGATGCTACACGGGTTATTTTAAAAAGTAATGAAGATTACATCAATGCAAATTATATAAATGTGAGTAGTACTTTTCAAAAGAGCTTCTGACATTAAGTAATTTTGCAGATTTTCAATGGAGAAGTTGATCAAAAATCCCCAAGCGTTTTCATAAATCTAGTTTGGACTAGAATGGCTAATAAAATTGTACTCAAATGGTTTCAAATTTACTGTAGATATACTTACTTGCTAATGCCTTTTGGCAGCTGTAACACTGTAAGAGAAGCTAGCCCCCTACCAGGGAAATTCATTCGTCTTTTCTGATGACTAATGTGGCAGCAGTGTTCAACATCAGTGGAGCTTAATCTAGCAGCACTTTCTTCTACATCTTCCTCCGTCACTGTCAGTAACAATAAAATTACAGCTACTGATTTTTACTTCCAGAAACAAAAACCAGATGAAATTAAATTCCAGGATCAGTATTTTAAAAGCTACTGTCAGAAAACCCACAGAGTATGAAATGTTTGCACCTGAAGTATTTGCCAACTGTTCTATCATTTCTTTTTTTGACCATCATTAATCTTGATCGTGGCAGCTACATAACTGTCAGTTAATATCTGAAGTGTACTTGGATCTTTGGAATAACTTGGCTTGTGAAACACTTTGAAGAATTTTTATCTGTGCCAATCCATACTTACTAACTTAAAATAAATAGAATTAATGTAGTTGCTGCTTTTTAAAGTATATCGGTTACTAAACACTAAATGTCTAATACCTGACTTGTGTTTGCTGTAAGAATTAAAATAATGATATTGTCCTTTCTTAGATGGAAATCCCTTCTTCCACAATAATAAACCAGTACATTGCTTGTCAAGGTCCATTGCCGAACACTTGTCCTGATTTTTGGCAGATGACTTGGGAACAAGGCTCATCTATGGTTGTAATGTTAACGACTCAAGTTGAACGGGGCAGAGTAAGTAAAAGATTTCCTGAAAAACTACTTGCATAATCTTCTGAAAAAATCTCTTGGTGATTAGCCGTTAAAGGATTAGAGGAATATATTACAATGACATATAATGTGACAAGGGGTAATGTTTTTAAGTGAAAAGAGGGTAGATTTAGATGAGAAATAAGGAAGAAATTTTTTACAGTGAGGGTGGTGATAAACTGGAACAGGTTGCCCAGGGAGATGGTAGGGTTCCCATCCCTGGAAACCTTCAAGGTCAGGTTGGACAGGGCTCTGAGCAACCTGATCTAGTTGAAGATGTCCCTTCTTACTGCAGGGGCGTAAGAAGACTAGGTGACCTTTAAAAGTCCCTTCCAACCCAAACTACTCTATGGTTTTATGACTTTTGCCATAAGAGCAGTACATCCCTAGTACTGTTGCAGTTATGACTCTCGCATTTTAAACCTTGTGATATTGTTAACGTTGCTAATATTTAAACTTTATTAAATAATTTCTGAAATACATGAAATCTTCACATATTTCTTAAAATATTTTGGTCGTCTTTGATTCATTATTGTGAAGTAAAAAGCAACTAGGGTTTACCTTAATAGGATTTTTTTCTCTAAACTTCAAGTGGAGAAACTCCAAGAAGATTCATGAATTTTTGTAGCTTCGTTGTTTGATATATGGAGAGATTAATTTTTTTGAGGCAGCCTAACACAGATTTGTAGTGTTAAAATCCCAGGCTTGGATGGTTGTCTTTAAGAGAATCCTTGATAAGCTTGAAGTCTAAGATACTTCATAAAATGTTCTTCTCTGGCTATAAACATTTCGTTTAATCATTTGAAAGAATCATAGTCCTTTAAGTCATTTCCATACTAAAATGTGAAGTAGAGTACTGTTAATGAAGTAGTTACTGAATTTTAAATGGTCCTGTAAAAGGCTTTGGGTGTATTTTGTGGTTTGTTTGGTTTTGGTTTTTAAGTTATAGCTTCCCCTTAATAGCTGTGTTTATTATGCAGCTTTGTCCTTTGGAGGCAGGCAAAACAATCAAATCTGGTCATACACACTGAGTTTATAGTCTACAACATTCACAGTAGCACTGAGTGGTTGAGTATGTGGACAGAAATGACAGTCTGGAATAACAGTTCAGTGGAATTTCTCCATGTTCAGGATGTCTTTTGGAGATGGATTTATAGTAGGTTGTGGGTGTTCTGATCAACTCAAACTGTAGTTGTGCTGTCTGTATATTTTCTATCTTTTTAATAACCACGTATTTGTTGGGAGGTCAGGCCTCCAAATATAATTAAAATAATTGAAGGGGAATTGCAGCATTTTAAGCAATTTTTCAGTGACTCAGTGCTAGCATGATGCTACCTGCTCCCAAATAAACATGATTAGAGGGAATTTCAGTACAAGTGCCCTTTTAATTTGAGTTTCTTTGCAGATCTGCTAAGAACAGACTTGCAATTGCAGTTCTCTGAGGTTTCCCCACCCTTTCAATAATGATATTTGTGGAGTTCTTTGGAGAGCTGCTTAATAATGCAATAAAAGGACTTATCTGTCTTATACCCATAGGCAGACTCCCTGCTCTAAAGCTGATCATGAGGCTACTGACATCACTATCCCCCTGCATGCCAGGATGTCTCAGTGGAGCAGGAAGTCTGCAAATCTGGCTGCTCTTAAAGAATCGCCAGGTGGGTTGGAAAAACAAAAGTACACTTGAGCTGAAATAACCTCTGTAATTAGGCATTTAAACAATATATCTAAAAATCGTAGTGTTCAAAGTTTTCATTCACATTGACTTCATCAGGAATCTCTGAAGTCCACCATCTGCATCCCCCTAATTTCTGCATTAGCACAGTAACTTTTTTGTTGCTTATCACCTTTTGGTTTGTTTTTGTTCTTTTCCCATAGAAATGTACTTTGAGAAGAGAAGATTAGGATCTGGGAGGTCAGGAATGTTTGTAAAGCAGCATTTTTGTCATTCAAGTGTTAGGATGGAATATTTATAGGTGTACTTTTTAAATTTTAATGAAAGTTAAAGGAATCCATCTTCAGTTAAACTAACCTCAAGAGCTGGTGCATGTCCTCTTAAAAAGAAAACCAGGAAATTTCTGCAATACCTTATGTTATAAACAATAAATAGGTAATACAGTCTATTTGGTAAGTAAATTAATAGTGATTAGAAAATGAACAAAATAGCTTTTAATGAACAAAGGTATAAGGAACTAGAGAGAACAAAAGTAATACTCTGTAAATTTGAACACAGATGTCTTAAAAAATGTGTTCACTTTAGGTTAAATGCCATCAGTACTGGCCAGAGCCATCAGGAAGCTCATCATATGGGAATTTCCAGATAACCTGTCATTCAGAAGAAGGAAATCCTGCTTATGTCTTTCGAGAAATGACATTGACTAATCTGGAGGTAAAATCATGCTGTCTATTTTGAAGTATTAATCTGTGGAATCCTTACAGGCTAGCTAAAAACTTACTGAGTCAGACTTCCTTTTCAGCTTGGTGACATACCCACATGAATAGAACTGTTTATTTCTAGAAGCCTTTATAAAACTACACATGTTGCCATATACTTAAATTCTGGTCTTAGAATAACAAACCTTTCACTAGTAAAATATCATAAAGATTCTGTTTCTGTAATCCTATTAATTAGTTTTTTAATTACATAAAAGATGCATTATTTTTTTAAAAGTCCTTACTGGTGTCTTTCATGCCCTGGCCAAAGAGAAAGAGTAATTAAAGAAGTTGACAAAGTTGTTACTTCCTTGATATTTTTGAAACATGAAACACTAGGGACATTTCATTATTGCAAGTGAAAATCTGTCTTGGCAGAGACAAACAGTTCTTCATAACTCCGTTGTGGAGTGTATGTGCAAGTAGATAGATGATAAATCCTGCTGAGAGAAAGACAAATGGGAATTGGCAACTCCATGTAAAGAAGGGCCTTCTTGAACATGCATTGCATGATTTTCAGGGCCCATGAAGTTTTCAGAGCCACCCCAGCTGGCATTTCCATCTCAGAAATGTTTGGAAATGAGCATCTGGAATATAGTTCACATACTCATTTCTCACTGCTTAGGTTACCAGATGAGATGCCAGATTTATAGAGCTGCCTTTTAGTTAATTTTCAGTTAAAATTCCTGCCCTGGGTCCTGTTGAGATGATTGCTCATTTGTTACCAGCAGTGGAACCTCTGTAGCTGATTCCATGCCTAACAGTTATTTGAAGTGGGGTAAATTCTATTCTTTAAATGCTGCTTTTACACCTATTGGGTGGCCTAGTTGCCTGAAGCCACTTTTATTATAGGTACAAGTTGCTGTAAATGTACCATTGATTTTATTATTACAATTTTTATTATCATTATCGGCTTGGGATTTTTAGTGGAACCCGAATTACCCTTGAATAAACTTCATGTTTCTGATTAGAAAGAAGAAAGTCGCCAGCTAACCCAGATCCAGTATATAGCGTGGCCTGATCATGGGGTTCCTGATGACTCCAGTGACTTCCTCGATTTTGTGTGTCTGGTGCGCAAGAAGAGGGCTGGCAGAGAAGAACCTGTTGTTGTCCATTGCAGGTATCTGGATTTTTTCCAACTTTATTAAATCATCAACTTGAACTTCTTTATCACTGAATAGCTTTTCTGTGCTTTGTTGTTGAAATAAACATTTAATTTTATCTGCTTTGGGGATGACAGGAGAACTTAACATTGAAATTAAGCAATTGCTTCAAATTGTAATCATATTTCCGTGAGCATTTTGAGTATCTGCACACATGGATCTGTGCAGGGATTTGGTTGGGTTTGGTGGTTTTGTTTTGTTTACAATTTAAACGCTTGTGCTAACAGTCTGTATAATAATTCAGGGAAATTACAAAAGATACTTAGGAACCTTTTTTTCATGGTGTCTGTTCCACAAAACTCCAGAATGGCTGTATAAATAATCCATAGCGGAAAATGCGGGTGGTGTTTGCCATGATCAAATAAAAGTCGCTTTCTCTCAAGCCTGTAGTCCTAGACCTCAGGGTATCTTGGTGCTTACATAAGATGACACATTTTTCTCGACAACTTACTTCTGTCATGAATTAAAATAACTTGTTACTCAGATTTTTATGTACACATGAAATGTGTTTTGTTTTTCTTGTGCAATAGTTTTTAATAGTTCTACCTTCCTATAGGAGATATAAAAAACTTAATGCTTTAAAGTACCTAAATAGTAAACTATAATGATACATAATGTCAAATCTCTTAAAATGAACATGTGCTATACCAATTCTTGCTGAGTAGTTCTGGGAATAAAATTTGACCTCTAAATTCCCAAATGCTCCCCAGACAGTCAGTGTTCCAAGTCAGAGAGAAGCTAAGAGGTTTAAGGAATAAAATGAATTTAAAGATTATCTCATCTACAAGTAAACTAGATATTTGTTGAAGAAGAGAAGTGTTTGAACACTTTGTGTGTCATAAATTGTATTTAATTGGTTTTGTATTCTGGCTTTATGCTGCTCAAGGTGAATCTTACTAATTAGGGAAACCAGTACCAGAATGCCACGGGCTTAAATGATATTGCTCCTCAACTTCCATTATTGAGATACGTTTGTGATACCATTGTGAGCAAATAGTGAGAATGTCATGGAATCTTGGAATGCCTGGGCTAAAAGGGATCTCCAAAGGCCATCTAGTCAGTCCCCCCTCCTTAAGCAGGGACATCTCCAACTAGATCAAGCTGCTCAGACCCTCATCCAGCCTGATCTTGAATGTCCCCAGGGATGGGGCCTCCACCACCTCTGTGGGCAACCTATTCCAGTGATCTTTCACCCTCATACTGAAGAACTTTTTCCTAATGTCTAACCTGAATCTACCCTTTTCTAGCTTAAAGCCATTACCCCTCGTCCTGTCACTACAAACCCTTGTGAACAGTCCCTCCCCTGCTTTCTTGTAGGCCCCTCTCAGGTACTGGAAGGTCACTATAAGGTCCCCATGGAGCTTCCTCTTCTCCAGGCTGAACAGCCCCAACTCCCTCAGCCTGTCCTCACAGCAGAGCTGTTCCAGCCCTCTGATCATTTCTGTGGCTCTCAGTCTACATTCTCATCTGAATACATCTTTTACACTGTGAAGTGTATAAGTCTGCAGGGACACTGGAATGTGTGAAACTGTGTTCCAAAGACAGGAACTTTGGAGAGTATGAACAGCTTCATTCGTCGCAATGAGGCATCAGTTCAGTTCCACACTGATCGTTTCAGTACCAATATTTACAGCAGTTTTATCTTTCACAGAAGAAAAGAGAGGGAATATCTCAGTTTAACGTAATCTACTTAACTGGCCTAACTTGGTGGCTGTTGGGAAGGGTAACCAAATCCCACTGGTGAGTCCAGCTGAAGGGTCCCAGGAGTTCCTCTGTATATTGCATGTACATGATCTTTGATGTCTGCTTAGTATGATAGGACAAGGCATTAGTGCATCAAAACCAAGAAACTTGCTTTCAGAACTAAGCCACCAGCTTCAGTGTGAAGAGTCCAAGTAGGTAGTAGAGAAGATGTGTATTTGTACAATAGTAGTTTAAAAACAACCCCCAAAAAAGAGATATTGTAAAGCAATAGAAACCTTAGGAAATGAGAAAGGTTGTTGTATTGTTGAATTACCAAAAGTGCTAGTTTCCAAGTTTGTGTTTTTGTGTTTGTTTTTATTTTTACAAGATTCCTATTATTTTATTTGAATAATTTCTAATTCTTGTTTGACATGAGATGGTTTGCCACTCTCCTTGTCTATACACTCCATGATTTTCATGTCCTGGCTCAGTGTCCCCCCTCATCAGTCAATGATTTCTTTTTCCAAGCTGAAGAGCCCTGTCCTACCTATGATCTATATCATATGGAAGTTTTCATTGTTGTCATTGCCCTTCTTCTGAATTTTGAAGTTCTAAAATGAGTTATTAGGTTCTTCGACAGATACTGTTCATGTTTGGATTTGATAAAGCATTTTGTATAAAAATTGAACATTTATGTACATATATTTTAGAAATATAAACAGCTGTTTAATAGTTTTATGGCAAGATGTAAATGTGCTAGTTACATAAAATTCTCATGACATCACCGAAACACATAGTAGCTTTAATGCCACCTTCTGGGCAAAGATTTAAAGTAGTATTTGGGCCAGACTTAATTTGAAGTTATGCTTCAAAATCAGAACAATTAAGTTTCAAACTTTGGAATGTTTATATTAACTAATTTAGTGGTAAACATTTTCATTTATTGACTGAAATACTAGTTGTATGATAATACTAGTTGCAGATAATGCTGGCATTTGAAAACATGGTTTTGGTCCTGTATTCTCATGTATTGTGGAGAAACATTATTTTTCAGAAGTACACCATAATTTTCTTGAATATGAGAAACTTGAATTTGAAACTGATTATCAAGTTCAGCATTACTCAGTCTTTGAGGATTGCTACTTGTGGAAAAGCATGTTTATGTGTAAAGCAGCGCAGATAAATCTTTAGATTTGTTTTATTATTGAGCTATAGATGATTCATGTAAGCTCTCTTAACAGTTTTGCCATTCTGGGATGTATGTTATGGTTCTTCCTTGACTTAAAAGAGATTGCTATTATGTATTCCTTTAAAATCTACACAAGTTAGATTTCTCTTGTACTTTCTAATACTAAGAAAATTATTGTTATCATCCTCCAAAGTTTTCTAGTAGTTGTTCTGTTCCTTATTCTGAAATAAGAAGGTGTGGATCACTTCAAGAACATAAGCCTGGTTTTATCAAATCAACCCAACATTCCAGTAACAGTCATTCCAGTAGTGGTCAAACTGACACCAAGTGCACAACGTATGCTGGGTATCTCTGGTTTGTTATTGTCTAGATATTAATAGGGTTTATAATATGATCTGATTAAATACCTGTTTGTAAATGCTGCTCAAGTGAATGGCTGGGTTAAGATGGCCTTTCTTCAAAGGACTGATAATTCTGCACTGATTGGTTTTTGCTCTCTTTAGGCAGGGTGGAGGCTTCCAGTGACACAGTCTGTCTAAGCACTACCCTAATAGTGTGGGAATCGTAACAATCAGTCGTGAGAATCCTTGAGAAAGAAAGTCTTAAAGTATAAACAACATTCCAGGCACTTTGTTTCATTTTCCATTTGTGTTCTTATCTTTTGCAGTGCTGGGATTGGACGGACAGGAGTTCTTATCACTATGGAGACAGCTATGTGTCTCATTGAGTGCAATCAGCCTGTTTATCCATTAGATATTGTGAGAACTATGAGAGATCAAAGAGCCATGATGATCCAAACACCTGTGAGTATCATACTTGCTGTTCTGTGTTGCAGAAGAATGATTTTCTATTACCTAGTTACATCATTAGACAGATTTTTAATATACTTACTGTAGATCATATTGCCAAGAGGTCACCTTACCCACTATAGCCATAGCATTGGCTCCAGGCAGGAATAAATTGCTTAGGCTGTTGGAAAGGAACAATTCTTTATCTACAAAGACTTGAAAAAAGCAGCAGCTGTTTCGGTGATACTTGGTAATTAATATCAAAAAGGGCCAATTTTCATTAAAAACCACCCAGTGGAGAAAGTAGGAGCCTAATTCCAGGTGTTAAGAATGGGAATAGTATAAAAAGCAAACACAGAAAGATCTAAAACGTGCAAGAAAAACCTCCAGTGGTTTTTATGTTGCCCGAGTTACAATGAAAACAAGCCTTAACTCTGCCCTTTAGTGACTCAATGCAAAATAATCAGAGAAAATAGATTTTTAAAAATCCATTTACTTAAATCTGATGTGAGATATATAAAAGGAATTTTAAGTGTATTTAGTCTAAATGAAGTAACTTGTTGCCAGGATTCTTTTGGTGCTGTCTTCATATTTGATATATCTCAAGATGCTAGAATTGTTCCTGGATCTATGATGTTGGGTGTTGGGATTTTTTTCTGAGATAAGTGTAGAACTGTAAAAGTTTTAGAACAAATTTAGAATCTCTTTATTTGTATCAGTGAGGTGTTGTGTATCTACAAGCAGTCTGTGCTCACATTTTTAAAAAAGACATAAAAAGGGTCAAAAGATTGAGTTCTGTTATCTTTAAATAAAAAACAAACAAACAACAAACAAAGCCCACTTGGACTCTTGGTTGTTCCAGACTTTGACCACTTCCAGATTTTAGTTATTCGTTAATTTTAATGTCCCTGCTCCTGTTCGTCTAATCACATTTGAATAAACTTTTGTGTATCACGGGAAGAATGAGGAAGATGCTGATATATGAAAAATAATAAAGGATAGCTCTTGCTCTTTGTGGTGGTTATAGAGTAAAATAGCACATCTCTCTAGCATACACAGAGAGGAAGGAAATTTTACTGGTACAGGTACGAGGTGCAGCAGTAAGTATTTTAACTATTTTTTCACGGCATGTGCTAAGTATTTTCTGGTCTTCCCATTTATCTCAGAGAAACCAGGATTTTCAAGCTTCAGTGAAATGCAGGTGTTTACTGCATCAGAGGGAGAAGGGATAACAAAAGACTTGAAGTAGGGGATTCTAAAGTTTTCAGAAAAGTTAGTTATTATAATTTAACCTTTGGCACCGTCTTCCTGATTTTGTATGTCCTGAAAGATTCACTCGGTGCCCACAAGGTGGCCCTACCGTGTGTGTCTGCTGCGTGTCCTGTGTAAGGAGAGTTCAGAGTCTCCTTCAGGGAGCACTGGAGGCAAAATAAGTATTTTACACAAATGCGTATAAACTTAACGATTTCAATATACACGCAACAGTACAGTAAATAATGCTTCTATTACTATATCTGCTAATGTGCCTGCTTAAGACCTGACATCACGGACTGCACGAAGAGGGGTATTCTGTGACAGTGAAAAGGCAGGCAAGCTGGCTTTCTGACCAGCATATGCACTACTATGCAGTATTCAGTGTTAGCTGTGGTGCTTTACAAAACAGTGATTTTATTCCATTTCGTTTCCTTAATCTTCTGATTTGATTGCTGTTGGGTTTTTTAGCTATTATTTGTTTAAAATAAAATATTAGTGGCCTCTGTATGCAAGCGCTAGGCTTGAATATGTTGTAGAGTTAGACATTATATAATGTTAAGAAACTGGAGTTCTGGATTTTTAAAACACAACAATTTTGCTTTTTAGCCTGTTCTGAGAAGTAGGTGCCAATAACATGCCAGAATTATTCTAAGTCTGAAAAAGTGCTTTGAAACTATAGCTTCTAAGACCAAGTGCTTGGAAACCTCAGGTCAGTGAAACTTCAGCAGTGAAATGAAGAGCAGAAAATGGCTAAATAGGTGATGTTGTAATAATAGTACTGTTTTGGTGGGTGTGACTTTTGGTATATATTCAAAGTGCTGTTCATCCCATTCTTCTGCTGAGAAACAACATGTTCTAATGTAAAGATCCTGTTTTGTGTTTCCTAAACTAACTTTGAAGCACAGTGCTTGGCCTGTCAAGAGAATGGGGTGGGGAGATGTTAGAGGCCTTTTCTGCTTCCAAATGACATGGTTCATTTACATTTCTTTTCAATTTACTGAATCTCCTTTCCTTTGCAGAGTCAATACAGATTTGTATGTGAAGCTATTTTGAAGGTGTATGAAGAAGGATTTATTAAACCTTTACAAGCATCACTGCATAAGTAAAGAGCAAAAATCCTAGGATATCAGCTGAGGAATCCTGTCCTCTATAGTGAACTGGCAGCGTTCTTTGTGCCATAATACTGCTTGCAGGAAATGATAGTGAAGTACAGCAAAGAATTGACAAAGGACTTTGAAAACTTCAGCACTGTTGCACTTTACGTTGAAACAAAATCAGTCTCTGAAACTCTTCTAACCTTCATCTGTTTGAAGACTTTATTTTCGTGCTTTGCTCCGAACAAACCATAAACTGAAAGAACTAATTGTGTTCAGGGTAACCTACGATATCTCATGGTAGTGCCATATACTGCGCTTCTGGTTGAATTGCTACAAACAAGGCTTGGAATTATTTCACTCCGTTTTACACCCTTGTTTCTTAAATGGAAAACAAATGAAAAAAAAAAACCACACTAAGCCATGGTCTTTTTCCAGTGCTAGGTTTATTTACTGTGTACAGACTCTCACTGTTTTGTTTTTTACAACATTAGCAATATTGCCAATACTAGATAGATACACACACACTGCCTACTGATGCAGCACACTCTGTCCTACACTCTCACTAGAGGCCAGCTGGTTGCTAGAGGAAAGCTGGCGCCTGTGTTAACCTGGCAGTAGCTGCATAATGCCCACTTACCAGCATCTTGTACAAAATAATAACAATAACAATAAAAAAAATAAACAGCATTTCTTTGACACAGCTTGTGTGTCATACACTGGTGTATTCTGATTCATGTGACTTAAGATTACGTGATGGGAACTAGTGCATGCATTGTGTCTTAACCCCTTAAGTGCCTTGAGACTTACAGCGTACATCCAGTGAAAGGCACTCATGATTCTGTGGGGGTGGTATTGTCCTGTCATATTTATCTTAATGGGTTCAGATTTCTAAAACGGCCCTTGGTGCTTGGAACATGTTACCACAAGGGGTCATGGAAATACCATTCCCTCTTTCCTTATACAAGTACCTTCGTGCTACTCTTGGTAGCCAAAGCACCTCTGCCAACTCGATGAATGAGCATTGTATGCTGCTGTGTTGTAATGATGTGAAAAACCTGACACATTCCTTCAGTCCTTCCAACTAGTAACTTACTAGCAGCTTACTATGAAATGCTGGTAGGTGATTAGAAGCTGATACTTTGTTTTATCCTTTTATCGAGAATAGCTGTCTTAATTGATTAGAACGTAACTCTTTAACAGCACTGATAATCAGGTTGAATTTTCAATCAGATGTGATTTAATTCCATTTTCTGCTAACCAATTACTTTTTAAATCCTCATAGTTGATTTCAAGCCATGTTCGTACAGGTCTGCCTTTTTTTTTTTTTTTTTTTTTTTCTTTTTTTTTTTTTCTTTTTTTTTTCTTTTTTTTTTTCTCCATAGTAGTAGTTTGGGTAGGGAGAAAGGGAGGAGAACACTATGAAGTTGTCCCAGAACTTGAATTCCTTAATGCCCCCAGTCACCTTCTGTTACAGTTGTGAAAAATTGTTCCTGTTGTTATGGGATGCTTCTTATTTAAGTACATAGCAGTTTTGTAAGAAATGTCTGTCTGTCTGATACAGTATCTGAGCTCATTCTAAAGATCCATAAATGTGCTGTCAGAAAAAAATCAGTCACTTCTTTGACTGCCCTCTGACAAGATAACTTTGTGCCCTCTATTTAAAAGTTTAATTTATTGTATTGGTTTCCTGAAAATGTTTATCCAGTAAATTTTGTCGTAACCTATATGGAGCATAGAATTAAAGTGGAAAGTTATACGCTAAATAATTTTTAACTGATGAAGAATTATATTATGTAATATACTGTGTTTTATGGACATTTGAAAGAGACCAGCTATGAACGATTAAGTGAAAAGGGATTCAGGCAAAATGAAATCCTGGCTTATGACTTAGTGATAAATGTGAACCACAATGCCAAATGGAAGACAGAGTTTTAAATATTTTTAGAAAAAAAATAATATTAGGTGGCCTGTGGCCCTGTTTCTTACCTTTCTAGATTTGATGTTTAAATCAATGTTACCCCTCAGTGAAAAATTAATCTTACAAGAAACTCTGGATCTGGTAAACTCAAAAAGAGTCATAAAGTAGCTTTAATATCAGTTTTATTTTAAGCCATTTGCAACAAACGAAAATTCTTCTTTAGGAAAGTATAAGCTTTAACTTCCATGTGACAGTGTTATTAGCTGAGATGGCAGCTAGTTGGAAGGTTGTTTTAAACTGAGCACTTAAAACTGTTCTTCCATTATATTGAAATAATTTTTCTTCATAGTCAAGTTGTAAATGAAAATACCATTCGCCCTTTTTTTCTGAGGGAAATCAGAAGTGGAGTTTTATAGCAACATTATATAGTGTTGGTATGTCACATATTTAAATATTCTTATGAAGAGTTGCCAAAGCAGTTTGAGTTCAAAAGACCCATTTATACCACAATTAAGTTTGGGATATTTATTGGTCATCTGTCATTACTGTGTTGATGACAAACACAAGTAATAATAGGTCACTTCAAAATTTTCCTCTGTACTGATTTAAGCTGATTTGTAGTGTATTAACTGGGGAAAAAAATGGAAACCTAATAACTAGTCTTAGATAATTGGCCATTGGTGACTTAGGGGCTTTTTGGCTTCTCCAAGGCCAGGAGAATGGCAACCAAAAACCAGTTGGAAATGAGAATAGCACTGAAGCCCTTCTACACCATAAATCGTTTGTTCAAATGTTTCTACCTGTTGTGGTATAAATGGCCTTGAAAATATTTTTATATGGCCAAAAAAAGCAAAACTGCTGAGTATTATACTTTGGGTTATGAAGATCTGTATCATCCTTCAGAGTTTTTTAAAGAAGTTTTTGTATGTTTCATGCTGTACAAAACATGAATGTATCTTTCAGACATAATGACTTATTGACCTATCCGTGATTGGTGTTATGACTGTTGGATTTTATGAATAATTATTTTCATACCATTTGATTATGAAAAATATTGGGTGGGTTTTTAGTATGTTTGTAACACTTCCATGATACAAATCCAGTTTTAAAAACAAAATTAATTGTAAATAAGAGCAATATTATGACAATTTTGTGCCAATGTATAATCTTAAGACTTTTTTGCTTTCCTTTTAGGCTGGGATTGAAAACTACCACTACCATCTCTTGTTTAAAGTGTATTTGAAGGGGCTTTTTAGTAGAAAAGCATGGGGCTGTAGCGGGGGCTTTGAGTGTTTTGGGGGCATTTTTTGGTTTCGCTAAATATGAAATAAGTAGCAGGTATTGTTTAATAAACCACCTGCAGATTGTCAGCCAATCCGCTTTGAGAAGTACTGCTTTAGGTACATCAGATAACTGAGAGCTGAAGAATTGTTTCTCCTGAATTTGGAGTCATTTCATATTTTAAATAACTTGCAAGTCTTAAGCAGCAAAATACCACTTTTATGCATTTTATTTTGGTATATTCTTTCCCAGTTATAAAAAAGAGAAAGCCTGCTTTTATTTTTTCCTCACTGCATTTAATGCTAGCTGATGCTTCTTCCACATTTTTCTGTTAAATTTCGAAAGCTTATGTCCCGTATAGATAAAGCAATAACACTTCATCTAGAATATCTGATTCCAGTCTGGCGTACCATCTATTTGAGAAAAGGTGAGAAAGCAGTTGGGAGATTAAGGAACATGAGGAGTTTGTTATGGAAGGAGCATAGCTGGCACATTTCTGTGGTGACCTTTCAAAAAGCTGTGTGGTACATGTGGAAGGGCCAGAATGCAGCAGACCTGGTGCAATTGCACTGCCCAGGGAGTTGGGAAGTAGGGGGGACTGGCATAGAGATGCTGGAGCTCCAGGTATGCTGTGGAGCTGAATTATGTGATATTTTTATGCTTCTGCAGTGTATGTGCAGGTGTGTGGGTGATGTTTGATGGCTCAGGGAATTAGCATGAGCACGAAAAACTCTGCAGATCCACCAATTTCCAACCAAAAGCAGGTTTTCCAATACATATGCTGTAGTTTCAACTGTAGAGCAGTCAATCTATGCCTGCCCAGGCAATCTTCAAGACCCTCATCCCCGAGGATAAAGGGAGGATTAGGTTATAGTCGGAATTAAAATTGTACGTATTTGGACTTTCACAAATACAGGAGGGGTGCCCTCTAACGTCACTTGTAGCCTTTTTGTAGCTCACATCTCAGGACCACTGTTGGCTGAGTGTATTTGCTAATTTAAGTACCCACCTTTTGTCTTGAGATCTTCTCCATTGCTACTTCTAGTGCTAAGATCCCATATCAAAATCTGGTAAAAATGTATTCATTGATTAGACGTGGATCTTGCATGAAATTGCAGGGGTTATAATTAATGGTGATTGGGAAGCTGTTACAAGGGGAAAATGGTTGGTTTGTTTCAGTGTAACTGTTCTGTCCAGTCTCTGTTACCCCACTGCAGTTATAAATTGAAACAGATTTTTTGGTTTTGTTTAGCAGTTTGCAGAAGAGGTCCATTTATCACTGGATTTTACCTCTGTGCTTGTTGCTAGTACAAGTGTACATCTTTTCAGTTCATAGGGCTTTTCCAGCTAAAATTTAATTGCTACATAGGCTGTAAGCTCTGGCTATTGCTTTAGCATGTTTTGTTCATTGAGGATTCAGTGGTAAAAATTTTACGTAAATGTGAAATTATTAATTAAATTAGGACGTTTGATTTCTTCAAACCAGTAGCCTCATTTAAAAATTTTTTTTAAAGCCACTAAAATATCTATTGTTCTAGTCTGCTGTAGCATGAACGGTGGTTTCACGGTCTGGCTGACAGTTTGTTGGTTGTGTTATTTTGTATTTAGCAAGCTTACACATTTTAAAGAGTATTTTTTTTAAGTTTTTTGATGTTTAAATAGTAGCACTTTATCTCATGCCTACTACTGACTGAACTATTGGACAAAATAAATTGGGTCTGGAGAGAGATGCTCAGTGGATTTCTGTACAGAGATCACTTGGATTACACCCTGGTACAAATACCTTCTATTGCTCCAACCATTTCTGGTTTATTGTTCATGTGTTTCTGAGGGACTTTCAGGAAAAAAAAAAAAATATTAATAAGATATTAGTAATTCTATCATCTCAATGTTCCTGTCTTAAAAAGAATACAAAGCTTGCATTTGGGGAAGGGAGGGGGAAAAAAAAAAAAGGTGCAAATAGAAACTACAGGGTACTTGTAGATTTCTGTGATCTCTCTCAGCTAGCTGCAGATGAGCTATGTTTACTGTAGGTGTTTCTGCTACGCATTAGTTTTAACAGTAGATCAATTACCTGGAAATCAGTATTTTTTTTTTTTACTTAACTTATTTGAATTTTGATAACTAAAGTTAATGCACAACAAAGTTTAAAGAAGTTATCACCCTTTTACTCCTAGGCCAGGGGCCTAAAACATGAGTGAAAGGGTTAAACAGTTTACATTAAGCTGTTTTTTTTCTTTAACTAGAATATATCCACAAAGACTAGACTATAAACAATCCAGTGCAATTATCTCTGTATATTGGGGCACCACATTAATAATCTTACAGGAAAACTAAGGTAAGAAAACAGGTTTTGTTTTATCCATTGTATCCAAATTTATTTTCAGTTTGGTTTGGTTTGTTTGTTTATCAGTGATCCCATTTTAACCAGTCAATTTGGCAGGGCTGTTTGTGTAAGGCTTGGGTTTTTTCTGTAACAGGTGCTATACTACATGTAAATACAAAGGGAAGAATATTATTTAGACCATTATTAACAATGGGTGGCAATAGTTTTGCTAGGTACTTCTGGTAAATAATTTGTATTTCCAGCTGTGGCTTTCAGTTGTCAAATTTCATCTCGGTTTCATACTGCTGAATGATGGACTGCACGTGTGAAGTAAATCATCTCAGAGTTGAATAGCTCTTTTCTTGTTTAGACTGACTCCTGTGTAACTTTATTAATGTTGTGGGAATGGGAAGGTTCTTCCCAAAGTGGACTTTTGCCTATGAATTTGTTTAAAAGCACATGAGGTGGAGAGAAAAAAAAAAAAAGGAAAAAACAAAACAAAAAAAAACCACCAACAACTAAAAGCAACATCTTGGCTAAACAGCCAGGGTAGTTGCTTGAAAATGATGGAAACTTGAAATTGGTCAACACTGGAAAATGTGAAAATAAATTCAGCTTTTTTCACTGCAGCTACTGTATGCTTTAAAGGGCCTTATATATTTGTCCTCATTTTGATAAAATGAAATTTCTTGCCATTAAAATGATACACTAACTTCTACCGAAAACCAGCAGTTCCCAGGATAAATATGCTAATTAACATTTAACAAGTCTTGTTTTAGTCTTAAGTAAAATTTCATTCTATTATGTGAAAAAATGCTGTTATGCATATTTTGTGGATATATTTAATTTCAGTTGACAAATAGTTGTCTAGGTACAGACTTGAAAATATATATATAGTTTACTTGTGGATCTTAATTGTTTAATTGCAAAATAAAGATGTGCTTTAGTAATTTAAAGTTCTTTTTTTTCAATTTTCTTGCTACTGTACACACAGTTTTGCTGTGCTACTTTTACACACTTGTGGTGCCAGATAACATACATCTCGTGGTTTACTTTTAGACGTATCCTTTAAATACAGCACTGTGGATCTGAGCACTAGAAGGTGAGGCTAAATTATCAGGGATGAGATTGCTTGGCTACAGAAGAAACAGGAAGGTATCAGCCAAATTTTGTTACTGGAAAATATATAACTGCAGTTTTTGCTCTAATGGAAGAATAACATTCTCACTTTTATATAGTCCATGTTTTGGAGACAGTGTTCGATAAAGATCACAAAACTGAGGACATGAGGCATACTGATGTGAAAAACAAATTCCAGATAGAAGCTTGTCATGAAATGCTGCCAAAAAGTGAGGGCATGTTCAAAGTGAAGGCAGGAAAAGATGATGAAGTGACTGGAGGCAAGACAAATAATCTGAGGAGGGCTAAGTCTAAGAAAGAAACAGACCTGTATGGTCTTAATTTGACTGATTAATGCAGGACTTTAAAGTGAGGACAAGGTGTTTGGATTTGAAGTATAAAAAGATAAAAGCTACTGCGAAAGCATTCAAGGAGAGAGACAGAAGAAGAGGTATTAAATAGGAAAAGTTTAAATTAAACTGAAATAGGAAGATGGGATAGAAGACAAGTCACAGATACCACAGTTGCATGTACATATACTTAGACAGGATCTGAGTAACAAAAACTGAGGACAGAGTAGAGTGGAATTACGTGGAGAACAGCAAGAGGCTGATGTGGTCTAAGAAGAGCAAAAGTGAGCAAAAAAAGTTTGTATCATTGAAGCTACAGGAAAGAATCTGAGGCTAACGTGAGTTTCTTGGTAGCACCAAGGGAGCATGTGAGTGACAGTGGAAAGAAGCTCAGTTTGAGCTGAAGACAGGTAGAAAACTTAGAGACAACTCTATCAAAGCAGGTAATTCTCCAGAATCCTTTGTCAAGTAGGAAAATGTGAATTGGTGTAGACTTAATGGCAAGGAGACTACCACTTACATCGTAGAGATCTCCACTAGAAGCTAAGCTTGTTATGGAAATGATCAGTTAGTTGATCTGCACTGAAATTTCATCACATAACTGAAAACCTCCAAAACAAATTCTTTTTCCCCTTCAAATATAATAAGATTTTGAATATTTCCTTTGGGAACTTCATTGCAAGCTCCCACGTGTATTTAATGAGCGACCAGCGAGAGCAAGCACAGTCCCTGCTCCTCTGGTAAAAAGGATCTAAATTCCCCCCATCTTGTGATTTATGTTCCGGAGTAAATCACGAGGCAGGAACCTGAATCTCGCCTATCCCCAAGCTTGCCTTGCTCCTGCTTGTGGTGGGTGGATTGTGCTGTTTTCAGCACAGGACTGCTAAAATAACTGTGGCATATAACATTTAAATCAGGAAGCAAATACTGGGCAATTACCTTGCAGGTGTATTGGTTTGATTTTTTTCCCCAGCAAATAGCATCAAGATGACTTGATGTACATTTGGGCACTTGGGTTGATGAATGAGTGTCCCTGTTAGCTGGCAGGGTTTACGTTGCCCTCTGTCGATGCCGCTTTTCCTGAGGTTTTCTATTTGGAGATCTCAAACACAAGCTTAAACACGAAAACAAATGCAGTAAAGAACAGGAGTTTGTAACTGCTGTGGCTAAAGCCAGCCAGCGGGGCTTTTCCCGTTAG
>NW_008591715.1:0-343 GCF_000691845.1 Merops nubicus | reverse complement strand
TAGGGAAAGGAACGTGTAAGAAAAATGCTAAAAGTATAACTCACTGGGGCAGGCTATTCGTCTTTTACTAGGCTACAAACTGCATTTTGCCGTCATGATTTTATTTAGGTGTATAAATGCTAACAGTGTTAGCTTGTAGGGGTTCTGCTTTATTTCATACGTTGCTGCAGTTATCCTTCCAGGCACTGACCAAAGAAGCGATTTGCTGTTAAACTTTAGCCGTGCCTGAAGCTTCTCGTCCCTGCTGGCCACCTGCGGACGTGTCACACTCCGGCTGAGCCGCTGGCAGAAACTGCCGCCGCGGGTTCACAAAAATTCCAGAAACTTTGCCAAGTCCCCGGGG
>NW_008591714.1:251731-305089 GCF_000691845.1 Merops nubicus | reverse complement strand
TATATATAAAATATATAGTCTTTATATATTCAGTAGCATTCTTTATATACCTTTATATTCTTTATAAGGATTTTTTCACTGTACTGTTCAAAGGCTGTAGATACAAAGCACTGAGTGCAGCAAAGGGGTCAGTTTGGGATCTCTAAAGGAATTGTTTCAGGCTTTTGGCAAGCTCAGGCGAATTAGATTTATGAAGTTTACATTTAGTTCTTTTAAAGAAAGCTAGGATCCGGTGTTGTGTGCTGGGGGTTGTAGAGAGACCTTCAAACAAAAACCTGTGGCTGTTTTCAAGGTTTACTATTTAACGTGAAGTACGTAAATATTGTTGTCAGAAATTATCTGACAACAGAAAAGTACACTTATGTTTTTTCTTTCCTCTTTCTAGAAAGCTAAGTTTTGGCAACTGTAAAAATATGTAAAGAAAGTGACATAGTTTCTCTGTAAAAATGCACAAGAGACGGTGGCAATCTTTATTGATAACTAAGACTGATAATGCGTAATCACTGTTTTTTAAAAGATTTTTTTTTATATTCTCTTTTTAGTAGGAACAAATGATCCTATAAAACCACCTCTTCAGTGTTGTAAGATGACAACATGTTATAATGCAAAAGTCTTAATTGCTCTCATGCAGTAGAAAAAGTGCATACTGACACTCTGCCTGGTTTGTGGGGGTTTTGTTTTGTTTTATTTTTCCTACAGGCATCTTATCTGGATTTCAAAATTAATTTCCCAAAACGCAGGTTCAAACCTGACTTGGAAGTAGATAATACTAGTAAAGCGGTTTTGAGTTGTGTGAGAAGGAGCCCACAGATAGATCATAGGTCAATGTGATGCTTTTATGTTTTTTAATTTGTTATTTAAAAGCACTTTGAACGTAACCTGTTTACATTAGTAAAAGTTTTGAAAGATGAGTTTTGTGCATCCAGTGGGCTATGTTGCCCCATTGCCTGATGCCTTCAGATTTCAGTTGGTTTTTTTTCCCCCTCAGCCCTATCAGCACCTACCTTTTGCCCAGACTAGTGACTTTTGAACAAAACAAAATAGATGTAGTGAGTTGTTCGGAGCTTCACATGTACTAACTGATAAGCTCAAATGACACCTTTCCCTTGCTAAGGGCAGTCATTTGCATATATTTCTGTTATTTATCTGTAAGTTTAAATGAAATTCATAGGAACTGAGTCTGTTTATGAACTTATTCTCTAGCCTTTGTCCAGTTTGCCAAACAGTCTCAGCAGTAGTTAAAGCAGATTTACAGGCAACCAATAAAAGCTGTGATTATGTGATATTTCCTTAGAAAACCAGATTAACAAAATAAAATTATCCCAGCCTTTCCTGGAGTGAGAAGCAGTATTTTGCATACAAAGCAAGACACTGCTGATCAGCAGCTTGATACCTTGCTGGCAGTTGTTGCCTCTGTGCACTGCTGGGTTCTGAACTCCAGCTGATACCAGAGCTGGTGTGGTCAGAAGAGGATATGAGGAAAAAGCGTCATTACAGGTGGGGAGATGGGGAAGCAAGTAAGTTTAGAAATTTTCTTTTATCTGAAAGGGGAACTTTTATATAAAATAGGAGATCTTAATGGTATGCATTAAAGAATGTGAAAATAGAAAGGACCAGTATGTTAAGGACTAGTTTGAAGACAGAGGTGCTGTGCAGCAGAATGTTGGCCTCTTTGGAAATTTTGCATTGTCATTTTGTTATTTTTGCCCTAAAAACTGTTATTATATAAAACTATTTCAGTTTATCATATAGCCCTTTAGAATTCTGTACATCAGAATGAGACAGAATGGTCTTTTCAACCATGGCAAAAAGAGGAGTTGCTTTGTTACTGCTCCGTATTCTATTCTTTGTGTACTTAAAGGTAGCATTATCAATAGATTCATCAAGGGAACTTATATGTTCTATTGATTTCTGCCAGAATCCTCAGATTTATTTATTTAGAAATTTGCCCTGGTGATACCCTTGGGTTATAGGCCACTGGTACTGCCCACAGTTTATGCAATATATTGGAATATGAAAATAAAGTAACGAATACTGACATCTGTTTCTTCACCATATTCTAGAGTCATCTGATAACTTGCCAATTTAGCGGGTTTTTTTTCCCTTTTCTCTCTCTCCTTTAGTGGAAGACCAAATATTCCAAGCTGATTTTCAGAAAATCTGATACAATACCTGACGAGCTCCATCAAATAGTACAAGAAAGCTTTCTGACCTTACGAAAACATGATTGTTTCTTTCAAGATCTTGTAAGGATCAAAGGAAAAGATTTTCTTACCCCAGTGTCTCGTATATTAATTGGAAACCCGGGATGCACTTACAAGTACTTAAACACAAGATTATTTACAGTTCCTTGGCCTACTGAAGGTTATGATATAAAATATTGCAGTCCTCAAATACATGATGCTTGTAAAGCATTAATCAGACTTAATGAGTACTTGCATATTGAAGCAGTCAAGGCATTACAAGGACAAAATTTCCTTGAGGCCAAAGGAATTAAAGATACTACTGTAATAGATAGGGAGCAAAATTTTGCTACTTCTCTTATGGAGAAAGAGTCTGTTTCAAAGGATCCAAGCAGTTGTAGCGTACCAGAGGATGAATACATAAGTCTAGAGAACAGAACATCATACAATGTGACTTTATTAAATTATATGGATCCACTACAAATGTTGTGCTTGAAGCAAGAACCTTATTTTGGAATGGGGAACATGGCAGTGAGCTGGCACCATGATGAGAATCTGGTTGAAAGGTCAACAGTTGCTGTGTACAGTTACAGCTGTGAAGGTGAGTGATGGGAGGTATGTGTTGACTAATGATATAAATATCTTAAAATCCCTGAAGCTCTTTCATGTTTCCTTGTGTGTACATGTATAAGCACACCTGCATGCTAGTCTAGATTTGTCACGTGCTTCTGAGTACTTTGTGGTTCTTTTTGTATATAAGCCCTATCTTTATTTCTACTAAAACCTGTACAAAATATACCCTTGTTTACTGCAGCTGGCCTATCAGTTGTTCTCTAAGTAGATTGAAAAATTAGTATGATTAACTTCCTGACTAGGAGCCAGGAAATCAAAATCTGTCAAATACCTATTTCAGGTTAAAGCATGTCCATATTTTCTGTCCTGTAAAATGTATAATTGTAGTTGGGATCACCTTCTTTATTGTGTTATTTATCATATGCAGACTTGTTTCTTTCTTTGGAAAGATCCTTTTAGGTTGGTTTTGTATAAAAGTATTACTGTATTTACTTGGAAGTATATATATTTTGTCTAGACATGCTGTCCTGCTAATGCATGTTTTGTGGAGGACTTGCCAGTGTTTCTGTAGGTAGGAAGGCTGGAAGTTTTCTGTTAAAAGACCTGTTGTCTGTCAGGCTTTGCAGGCTCTCAGTTATTTAAAAAACACTTACATGCAATATTACAGGGAAAAAAAGCATAGTTGAAGAGTCATTAAATATTTTGTATTTGCTTTAAAGTACCTTTCCCATATTTATCTTTATTTAAGAGCAGACATGAGAATTTTTGTTTATTTTTTTTCCCTAACAATATTTGAACAAAGCCTTGTTTTTTTTTTTTTCATGGCTTCCAGTTTTGCAAACAGAAGATGAGAGTTTAGACACTTATCTGAATTTGCAGATGCTCTGATAAGTTTTGTAATTCACAAATGATTTTTGGTTCTTCCTCCTTTGCTCACTGCTTCAAAACATAGGACGAATCCACATTGAATTTGATAGGTTTTGGCTAAAGACCGTGATGTAAAAATTACAGTTTATACTTACATGTGCATTCTCTTACTAGTTTTATTCTTAGATTTGGAGCTGTGGGTCTCACTGTTGCTTAGTGTTCAGCTGAAATCATCATATTTACATTTTCCTGGACATAAAATATCAGCTGGCTTGGCAAACAGAATAGATTCCCTGACCAGCAGAAGTGTCGTTTTCTTCATGGACTTTTTTTCTGTCCTCCTTGCCAAAGACATTGATATTTTATGTCCAGTAATTTATTTTTTTTATTAATTGTACTATAGATAAATAATTTTTCAGTAACATTTTACATTAAAGTAACGTAAACATGAACTTGAAGTAATACTAATGTGTGTGAGAATTTATTGTAATATACTTAAACTTTTTAGTTTACCAAAAGCTTGCTTGTGGTGCACTTTAGTTCTTAAGTTCAGCAAGCAAGATAGGTAACATTTATGTCGTTTTAAAACTACTGCAAATTCTATGCAATATTTGATTTAGAAGGGTAGAAAGAAATATTTATGTACTTGACTAAAGAATATTTTGATATATGTACATATTTAATGCTTTTGCCACATAGAAGATTTTTTTGTGAAGGCGCTTAGAGTTAAATTGTCTTTCTCCTGAAGGACTTAAAAATGAACATGAAAACTTTAAAAAGCTAGGAGCTTTCCAGTGAATAAATTGATCATTCTATCATTTACTTTAAAAACAAATAAAAAAAATATGACTTAAAATGTTTGTATTTTGGCAGCGCTTCTAAAAGGTTTTGATGAAATCAGTGTTTGTTTATATATTAGGGGGAAATCTCTTTGTCAGGAGGTGGTGTTATTAAAAACTTAGGTAGTGTAAAAGATGCTTTTTGGGGGAAAGAAAATTTTTTATGAAGTCAGATCTAAATTTGAACAATGTTGAGTTCCACTTGACAGCTCTTGAGCGTGGCTGAAGTTGGTTTCATTAATGTCAGCAGAAGCTTAAGGTGCCTAGCATGGCTGTGAGCACCTTGAGTAAATGTCCCGTACTATAACTTTATGTGGAAATAATTCTCTGACATCTGTCGGTGTTCAGCTTGTGGTTGTCAGTGTATATCCCTGAAGTGAAGCCATATCTATAGTTGGCCTTCTTATTCATAAAGTGGAGGAAATTTAAACTGTTTGTAGCTTATGAATATGGTATTATAATTACAGTGACAGTAAATTCTTGTGTATGTTGGAGTCTTCTACCCAGCTCATCCAACAGTAATTTATCTGCTTGATTTAGATAAATAAAAAGATTGGTTTGCTCTTCTGATTTCCTGTTTATAGCTTTCAAATGCTGCTGGTTATAAATTATAAGTGCTTGTAGCATCGGTCTTTCTAATTCCATATCACTTCAATGTGTTGGTGGTTTCTGCAGTTCACAATGACTCTCAATATTTACCATATCTCTTACCAACCTCTCCATAACTGTGAAGCTTAAGGAAACTCCATATACTTTTGAAGATGGTTGTTAAATCTTTGTAGAATCGTATCTTGACTCCTCTTCCCATTTTTCATCAACATATTTACTTTTTATGCCAGTATCTTTTGAGAACTTACTGTTAGTTCATTCAGTATTGAGTTATTACTGAATTCTCACCGTAGTGTATAAAGACTACAGTGATCACAGAACCGTTCCAGAGTATCTAATAAAAAGAGTTAGGGTGGTCAGAAATTTTTTTGATGGAACAGTTTTTCCTTAGAAGATGTCAATTAGATGGATTAATTATTTTCTGGGAGAAAACACTGCTTGTGTAAGAAATTGAGATGCACATTAAGCATGTTGATTTTTGTTAAAACTAGCTTGGTTCTCTTTTTTTCCTGGATTTGGTACATTTTTTTGGTCAGTTCTCTATTCCTCAAATTCTGACTGATGTCTGTGATCCCATACACGCTGAAGATCTGTGGGAGCCCCACAGCCTGAGCAAGCTGAGACTTTGAGAATTTCATGACTAGTGCCAGTCTATCCTGCCACAAAGACAGAACCCATGGGATTCCAGATTTTGGACGGCAGGAGCCCTTGGAGTCAAGCAGTCTTGCTCTGTTACAGCAACCATTTTCTGGACTATTTAGAGGTGCACAACTTGGGTTATATGGTTTTCTTTTTACTTGAATTTGCATTTTTATATTTTTATTTGTTTGGTACCTACTTATTTTATTAAATAGTATTAAAACAGATACTACTGTAATTGAAATGACTATTCTCTTGTTCTCTTCTTTGGTGTTTGATGCCATAATGAAAATTTAATATCTGAAACTTTGATCAGTATTAATTGGAGTAGAATTAGTTTTTATTATGCCAGGAGAGAAATTTGTGAACTAACATAAAGATATTGGAACAAGGTGATAGTCTAATTAGTATCAGTGTTCTTTTTTTTGTTTGTTTCCAGTCTCAAACTGGTTCAAAGCAACTTCCAGTGAGGTACATTTTTAACAACAAAATAAGATAGACTTTTTCTTTAGTGTTCATATGAAGAGTACTTGCTTTTATTTACATTAAAGTAAATTTTTTTATATTACACTAGATTAAAAGTAGGTTGTCAAGTGATAAGAACAGGCCCTCACAATAATTTGGAAATTTCCCTTTAATGTGTATACTGCGTAGAAGTGCATGAGTGGTTGTCATGGTGCATATGCAGAACTGAATGCATTACAGCACGTGTGTTCAATTATACTGCCACTAACACTGTTCAGAATTCATTTACTTTTCAGAATTTGCCATGGAACAGGAATTGCAAATTTTGACCAATTTATGATTTTTAATTACACATTAGCTTACAAATATCCTATCACATGAGAGCACTAAAGTAAAAACTTGTTCAGGATTTTAATGTAGTCATCTAATAACCCATTTTTATTTCCTGCTCTATTTATAAAAGGGAATTGCAATCTAAATAGTGGTGGTATAAGGGCATTTGCAAAAACTGGGTTTTATCCATGAAAATTTCCTAATGAGCAGTTTTCCCTAAGGTCTTCAGAAGTTTTGTAGGAAGTTTTATTGCTTAGCAGAACACTAGTTGGTTCGAAAGACGCTCTTTGAAGTGGAGACTCGTTTCAGTTACTGGCTCAAAGGAGATGGAAATAAATGTGGTCACTGAAAGTGTCCATCCTCCTCTTACTTGGATTTCCAAAAAACTGTGTTTAGGGCTTGATAAGTAGTTTTCTCTAGATTCTTTAGAGTATCTTGTTTGTTTTCTTGCTGTAAGGCCTGCTTTCTGTGTAAATCTTCTGAAGCACTAAACAAGTGGCTCTGTTCACTGACAAGGTGATGGTGAAAGGTTTAACAAACTTAGAGAGTTAGTTGCAGTAATGACTGATCTTGAAGGAACTTGCAATGCTTGTTTCTTCTGTAAAGTGCTGTGATTGTGTTTTTTAACACTGATGTTAGGAGCACTACTCTAGCAGTATCCTCATGATAGTTATTTCGTTTCTACAGTAATTGTGAAGAATAATGATTGAGTTTCACTACAGGTGTGTTTCCTCACTAGGTTAAGAAAATATGAAACTACGAAAGTTTTTTGGAATGGCAGTCAATCTGAATTTGTAGTTGACCAATAATCCTCTTTATGTGATGCTTAGCAGATAAAAGTCATGGAGTAGATGTTTGTACAGGATAAGAACATTTATATTAAGTTGTTTCTAATGTCAATAATGCAGTACAAATATTGTTTGTTGAAAGAAGAGAAATGTTTTGTAGAAAATGAAAATGTGAGTGAAATGGTCATATCTGTAGCTTGTAGGTTCTGGCCAGTTGGAATTCTATTCTTGGAGAATCACAAATATTTAGTGTCCAAGTACTCTTTATAATAATAGAATTGAATCCATGTTTTCTGAAAAGAAATCTTCTTTTGAATTAACTCTTGAGAGTTATGGGGTTTTTAACTGTGCTCTCACTGATTTGATCAAATTAGTATCTCCTTCAAGAATTAAGGGATGACAAAATACTCCTTGTTCTTGTTTTAATGCTGTTCTTGTTATATTTGGACACAGTGTTCTAACTATGAATTGCTAAAAACAACGTTGACAGATCTTCCAGTTTTTGTTTTTGTGAATGTCTGGTGCAAGTGAAAGTCAAAATGTTAGTACAGTTTGATTAACCTTAGCTTATGCTATGGCTTTTCAGTAACAAGGTAGAAGAAATAACTGTAGGTCAATGCTCATCCTTTCCCACCAGCTGCTGAAAAGCAAACCATGCTCTGTTTTGTTCACTTCTTGCATATAACATATATAAACTGCTGTGGGAGACAGTAATAATGATACAGTTAATTAATTGCTGAACACATGCCCAAATTATTTTAAATTCTGGAAAAATCAATCTATATAAAAAAAATAATCATTTTTTCTGTATCTATATAACACTGGTCAGCTGGATTTAATGACAAAATAGATGTTTATAGTCCTCCTGTTCTTAGCAGTGAGTTGGCAATGGTTTTGTTGTCTAAGAAATCACATTTGATTTAGGATTACGTTTAGGATCTAGTTTGACATTGCAATTTGACTTTGTACAATGAAAGAGAGAACTTTCATGTTTCACAGTGTCAAAAGAAATCTCAAACTCTTCTTGAAGATTTTAGTGCTGAATAGTGAAGAAGTTTTTCCAGGCTACTTTTACTTTCTGTGCTGTGGAACAATAACCAGACTAGATCCAGGAAAACAAGTTTCATGTTGTTCTGAACCTAACCATGACCTAGACCTGATAAGATCGGGTCTTAGAGCTGGAACATCTCTGAAATTTGAGCTGTCGAGTTAGAAGCATAATGTTGTGGTCAGTTTTCTGTAGCTACATTCTCTCTTTCATGGTTCTACTTTAATTACAGGTTTGATGAGGTATTGTTGTGTTGTGGTGAACTTGTTATCTGGTTTCATCATTTCTCGTTTGGGATGCAAATGTGTAGATTTCTTGCAGACTAAATTCTATGAATCCTTAATGAACAGAATTCAGATTTGCAGATAGTTTTATTATGTTCAACACTGCTACATTTGGCCATTTCTGTATGGTCTGCTTCAAAATAAATACATGTTCTTAAAGTGCTGTGTATGTGGAAGGTCCATGTGATTAGCTCTCAAATACTTATGGTTTAGATGCATCCAAACGTTTTCACATAAATGAGAACTGTAATTATATCAGAGAATGCACAGCATTCAGTCATGCTTGAGGTGTGATAGAGAATTTAATAACTACTTCTTTTTATGTAAAAGTTTGTCAGTGCTACCTAAAGATAACCACAGATGTTAAGGGGTCTTTTTTTTTTTTTTTTTCTTGCTCTCACTTTCAGAAGAGCTTGCATTTAAAAGCTAGTAGCAGCTTGCTTCCATTTGTTACCAAAATAACATGGTAGGAGCAATCAGTTTCAATTGCTGCTGATAATTATAAGGTGCTATAATTGAGAATATAGAGAAAAGGAGACTGTGAGCTACATTTGAACTCTGTACTTAAGCAATAAAAAATTTATCAAACTGCAAAAAATAAGTCATTTTAACGAGCACATTCCAAAGGTGCTGGATTTATGAGGAGACCCCAGGAAACTTTGATTGAAATTGCTGTCTCTGATTGTAGTTCTATATTTTATTGGTGCCATATTGTGCACAGTGCTGCTGCCAAAGTGAATGGGAAAGCAGCATAACAGAGAGAGTTAACCCAGAAAGGTTACCTCTTTTTATAATATCCATGATGTATTGCATTAAAAATGCCTTGAAAGCCATCCTATTTGCAGTTTTCAGAAAACATTTTTCTTAAATTAAGTTACAATTTATCTGAACAGGGCAGAAAATATGAAAGCCCCTTGAAGACTTTAGTATTGATTTTTCTGAGTGTTTGCTAGCTCTTGTTTTCTCATTTGTGTGCTCCTTGATAGAAAAGCCCAGAGCTGCTCCTGAGCCAAAGCTTCAGCTGGATGAGAGCTGCAGCAGTGAAGGGAGGGAGTACAGGGACTCAATTTACAGTAGGAGTTTTAAGTAAGAACTTGAGATAGGCTTTTTAAAAGGTTTTTGGCTCCCTGCTTCCTGAATTTAGGCAGTATCAAATTGACATGGCAAATTAAGACAATTTATTCATTATTAAAGGCTGCTCTGAACTAAGCAAACATTGCAGGAACCCTGTGAGATGAATGACATAAACATTTTGAAAGTTGTGAGTTCAAGGTCACTTTTTACCTGTGTACATTATAGTAAGAGTTAAAAATCTTTAGTATTTTTATTCTAGAACTAAATGTAGACAAAAGTTCTAAAAAATTTCACATGAAGGCGTATTTGAGATGGAGAGTGGGAAGCACGCAGTTACTCACTTAGAAGCAATCATTAGCCATGCTACATGGCTGATGATTTCTGACTGTTCGCTGCTGTTCTGTGCCAACTGCTTATTAAAACTCTATCCTCCCTCTGTCAAAATGCTCTGTTACTTTAGCTATAAAACTGTTATACTATAGCTACCAAATACCTTGTTATAAATGCTGACTGTATCGTTCAATTTATACTGCAACGAAGTATGCTTATGAAAATAGTTCTGAGGGATTAAGCTGTAAATACTATTTCTGTGCAGTGGATTATTTTTTCCCCAAGCTCAAGACATTCATGTTGCTTAATGATGAGAAAAATGTTGTGACAAATGTATTGAAGCTTTGTTGGCTCTTACACATATTGTCTGGCGTGTTTGACTAATAATTTTGAGGAAGGAAAGCCGGATGTGATTCCAGGATTCATTCAACTTTGGTCTAGGTTGTGGTTTGTGTCCTTTATTTCACCTTGCTCTGCTTACGTTTATGATTTGGTGAAATTGCAAATACGTAAACAAATGAAATTGTTCATAAAATGCTTTGGCAGTTTGAGCTGAAGTTCTTTCAGCTCAACTTTAAGAAAGTTTGAAGAAAGAAATAACTTTCATCAGAAGTTATCTATTTTTTTTTTATATATATGTATATATATACACATATATCAGTGTTGCTGCATTTTTTTTACACTTACAGTTTTAGTGACTTAAAAAACAAATTAAGAGTGAAGAGTAACTGAAACTCCTGTTACATGTACTTGAACTTCAGAAAAACTCAAGTACATTACAAACTTTGCCTCGTTTGTGTTTTCATTGTAGTTAACATGAAGTTTTCATCTTAGTAAAGTTGGAAGTTGGTTGCAAAATTTCTTGATCTCATGGCTCTTTTGACTTTTTTTTTTTTTTTCACCTCCCCTATTAGATGCTCTTGAATTTGGAGAGGGTGATTATACCAAATAAAGATTATAGAAAGTTTAAGCCTATTAAGGTTTTACCAGTGTAGGATATCATTAAGTCTGTATTGTTAAATCAGATTTTGTATGTCATTCTTCTCACTTTGTCTGATGTCTCTGTGGTGTTTTTCCCTCCATCTCTTTTAAGGTCCAGCCATGGAAGAAAGTAATGAAGAAAAGCTGAAGGGAAGAGACCCAGCTGTTTGGCACGTAGGCTTGAAGGTGGCATGGGACATAGAGACACCTGGATTAGCAATACCACTTCACCAAGGAGACTGCTACTTGATGCTTGGTAATTTTTAAGGGCTAAGAAGGTGAACTTTCTGTTGAAAATAGAGAAGATTACATTTATTTTAATATCAGTTGTCATATCTTCCTTTCAGTTGGGACTTTCCTCATTTAGAAACACATTCAATCTGGCTAGAGTGTATAATAAAATCCTTCTATCCTGCCCATTTCCAGTGTATTTTGGGGAACTACTTTTTTCCTGATGTTTTTCTGACTTCACAGCTAAGAAAGGAAGTATTCTTTCTGAGCCGTTTCTCTCTGTTGTGCAGGCTGAATTCCTAGACCCTCTTGGGCTTCAGGCCATAAGCACGATTTCCTCAGATCTTGTGAGAAGTTGAGCAGTATCTGTCCCATTCTGGTTTTTGTAGATGTTGATTCCGTTTTCTGTTTTTAATGAGGTATACTGAGTAACTGTGAACATCTGCATCTGTTGTATTCAACAAAAAAAATTCCTTTGGCTTATAGAATTGGTAAGTATTGTATGAGCTGCGACTGTATGTTGTGGTTTGAGGCTTGGGGGGCAGGACAGGTGACAGCCAGGACCTGGAGGGTCCCAGGGGGAAGTGATTTTTCCCTCTCCCTTCCTCTTCCACACTCTATGAAAGAGTCAGGAAGTGGGTGCTCCAGCCCCTTGGGGGAGAGCACAGCGGGGCCTCCATCCACGTGGTTCCCAGCAATCCTGCACCAACCGAGATTGAGTTTTGTATAGCTTGTGTTTACTTTCTTTTCCTCCCATCTTTGTATGTGTATGTATATATATATGTGTATCTCTCTCTATATATCTATCTACCTCCTTTCTTGCTTTCTGTTCCCTGATAAACAATACTTTATTTTTATTAACTTCTAATCAGTGCAAAGTCTCTCTTACTTCTGACTTCCCTTGTTTATCTCTCCTCTAGGGAAACCTAAGGGATAGGGAGGGGGAGCACAAATTCTGCTCTGTGGGGTCCTGCCCTGCCCCTTTAAATGGAGACACTGTAGCAGTCCTAAAGTTTTCTGGTTCCCTGGTTCTTGAAATTTCAACCATTATGCCTATCTGTAGTTGTTCTATTGGTCACTAGTTTTAGACATGAAGCTTCTCCTGCTGTATTTGTCTGTGTGTATATTCAAACACGCTATTTTCTAGTAGTGGGATTAGACTAAGATTGTAATGAACAGAGCTGTTCTATTCCAAGAGAGTCTCGATGTCTCAGGTGTGGAGGATACAAAAAAGAAAACTGAGTTAATTTACTTGAGCAGCTGAGCTCACACACTAAGGTTTTTCCATTGAAAGAAACAAAGCGATAACTGTGGCTAAGGTTTGTTGACACAGTCTGTTGCTTTGTCTTGTTTGTGTTTCTCTTGGTTATTGTTGTTTAAAGAAATTTAGTTATAAATCACACAACTCAAAGCATGAACAACACTTCTGACAATGTTTGCCTCCTGTTTAGTGACTTGGCTCGACAGACATCATCCTCAAAGAGTGAGAGCATTTGCAGCGTTCCCAGTTTGTGTTTGTGACTCGGGAGGCAGACTCTATGAAACGTCCCTAGTGACCTGTCACACTGCCAACTTGTTGGGCTGAACAGTCTTTTCACTTTACCTTTCACTTTTATCTTCCAACAAATATGGAAACAATTTACTTACAAGCAATACATTTGTACGCAAGCTTAAAAAGCATATACCATTCCTCATCAAATCCTTTACACTGTCTATTTTGTCTATGCTCTTAAGTAGGTTCAGACGTGAACAGATCAAGTGTTCATCGTGTGAGATCCTTTGGCACAGTGGTGTGGTTGTGCCTCTCTTTTCTGTATTTGTGAGGATATAGAATAACAGCCAGGAGGGAAATGGAGACATTTCTTATAGGGAAGTGAAGTTTAAATGGCAACTAAACGTTCCTAGAAAGGGAATTTTTAATCCATTTTTGTTTTTTGCAATAGCAATTTGAGATTTAAACTTCGTATCTAAACCTTCCTGACTGGAAACTGTCCGGCTTTGCTGGGCAACAGGTTCAGAAGGCAGTTAATAAGAGAAGGGGTCTGGCTTAGGTATTTGTATTGTAAAATGCTGTAGATTGTAGCTGATAAGTAGTTACTTGTAGTAGACTGTAGTTACCAGATCATAAGATGTCTGATTATCTCTTTTGCATTTCCATAGCCTTTGGGTTTTTTCCTCAATTACTCTTAAAAAAAATACTTTATATACTCTGAGTATTCTTAAACTCACCCTTTTATTAGGTTTTTCATCCAGTTTTGGCAAAAACCTTAGTAACTCTGTAGGTCTGTTTTACTTGCTGAAATGGTGTAGTACTTATTGCTTTATGTGAATGCCATAAAACACTGAAATGTCAAATTCAGTATGTTGTTTATAATTACAAGGACAAGTCTGTCGTGTGAAGGGAAGGGGGTAGGTGTGGGTAAGGGAGAGACAAATTTGGTAAGAGACCAATCCCCTTGCTTTCTAGCCGGTCCTCAGATATTAGAGGGACTAGGGGCGGCTGAACTTGTCTCTCAATAGGTTCCACTTACGGCCGTGGCTATAGATCCGACACCAGATGCACGAACAGCCTGGTGCTGTAGGTCTGGCTGCATTCAACAGAAGCCGTCGGATTCACGAATAGCACGGGTTCGTGACACCCCACATACAGGTTCTTTGTGATTGCCGGTGATAAATAACACTAAGCTGCAGAATAGCTATATAGCTCTAAAAATGCAATTGCAATTACAATAATAATAATAATCTCCCGGGGAAAATCACTCGGCAGAGCCAGGCCGCAACTCTTACCCAAAGGCGTCCCTGCTGGGGAGGGGCGAGGCGGACAAACCCGTCAGTCAGTCCCTACGACTTGGTGCCGAATTCTCGTCCCACAAACTGGGTCCAAAAAGGGATGACACTTATACCTTTTTTCTGTTATTGGTGTGTAAAGTGTGGGGATGGGGCTGTGGGTAGACAATTGTTCCGTGTAATCAGCATGAAACTCCCTTATCTCCACCTGCATCTGCATTTGCAGGGAGCAGACCACTGCCGTTGTGAGATAGGTGAGAAGATGGGGCAAGCAGCCTCCGCTGCATTCCACCATGTTCCTTATCCAGGCATCTAGTACCCAGACCACCGAATCTTCACCCAGCCCCTGTGACTGCCCTGGCACCAGGCCTATGTTTGCAGTGTCTGGTTTTTGTGATTTGGGCTTGTTTGTGCTTCCAGCATCTGACAAAGTCCTATCAGTTCTTGTACCTGTAATACCCCAACTATTTTCTAATACTGTTCACAAAAATCTTAGATAAGAAAATGTGTTACCTTGATTTTTCTAATAGTAATGTGCAGTTGCAGTAACTTGTAAATCTTGATCAATGGCTTTATCAAAGTAACAAAAAGATTAGGGGTAGGTTTTAGCATTTCTAGTAGACCTTTTATAATTTTTACATTACTCTCGTCATTGTCTCTGTAAAATGTTTTCTGTTATTCTGGGTAGAATTTTAGTAAAATGGTGTCTTAAAATATAAATTTACACCTCCATTACTCAGCAGTCCTCATCAGATGAAATAATAAGCCATAATTTAAATGTATGTTAGTACTAAATGTGAGGTGATCAAATCAATTCTTCAAGTGGTCTGTTACAATAACTTTACTTGCTTTAAACCAAACTGAACAAGCTTCAAAATTACTTTCAGCAAGACAGATTTTTTTTTTTAATTATTATTTTTAAGGCTTATTTTTCCTAATAAAAAAAATCTGGTGGATGACTGCAAATCTGCTGCCTAAAAACTCAAATCTGAATTTTATATCACTCATGAGGTGGAAACACTTTAGCTCAATTTAGAGTAATATATTGGTCTGCAGAGGAAGTGCATACTGAACCCTGCTGTCTCAGGTACACAGCCAAGGGGTGTCTAATATGAAACGTTTTGGGTGCATGCAATAAATCGAGAACGCGTGGAGGTGAGCGGAGGCCCCATCTGCTCTGTCCTAGAGCATGCTTAACTAGGATTGTCATGGTCTTCTTATTAAATCGGAATCTTTCTCCTAATCTCTGAGTTAGACATGACCAGGTTTGCAAGCAGATTTACAATTTTCACTAATTTTTCTACCATGACTTCAAAACCTACTTAACAAAAGTACATTCTGGACTTTTTTAAAGGGAGATTTACTTTTCTGCAGCTGTTTCCCATAGATCAAGCTCTTTCTTGAAGGTTAGGGTTTTAAAACAGCATGAAGATGAACTTGGATTCTTATACCACTCCCCAGCCTCAGCAAACCATAGTTCAAGAAGCATCAAAAAATTATTTTCATAACCAGCCAGAACTAGGGTGCACACATTGCAGAGGTTGGATTGTGGTTAAAGATAAGTATTTAATGGAAACACTTCCACATGTATATAATGGCTCATTAAACTATTTCTAGATATTTAATCTGTTTTTATTTCCACAAAATAACTTGAACCCTCTTTGCTCTCTAGCATCTTGAATGTGTTGGCTTTTTTAAGCCTTTTTTTTCCTTGAGCACACATTTAATCCAAATGGTATATTCCTTGATTATTAAGACTTTGAACCCCAGAAATGTATTTGTTGTGACCAAACTTTGATCATGAAGTTTGGCAAATCCCAGACTTTTTTTTTTTAGTTCAGCCTTTAAATTAATTCTGTTTCCTTTGTGCACACTTGTTTAAAAACTAAAACGTTTTCTTAATTAGGTAGAGATCATCCCTCTAGCTTTCTGTTGTAAAAGTGGTATTCCTTTGACATATAATTTCTGGGGAAGGTCACATACCTTTCTGGTGTTTTTTGCTGACATGCGTGCAGTAAAATCAGGTTGGTTAGATTTTCTCCTGTTGAAGCAGGAAATACAAATAGAATTGGAAATTGGTGGAAGAGCATTGTAGTGCTTTTGCAAATTGCACTGTAATATGGTTAAAAAGAAAACTCTTTGTTTATGGTAGTTAAGAAAACTAATAGCACAAGTCCATTTCACTTTTTGTTTGTAGATATTTGTAGTGTTTAGAATATCAAAGCTTTTGCCAGTGCTTTAAATCCCACACTGCACCTGTTATCTGTGTCATGAAATGATGACAAGAAAACAACTGTCTAAAAAGTTCTGGAAGAACTCTTGAAAGACTGTATAAAAGATGATACAACCCCCTGTTATGAATTCTGAGAGTATTTTCCATTGTGGTTTGTTTTCCTGGGAGGTACTTTCCCTAGAAGTAGAATGTCTAGTCTCTTCTTTCAATAAGGGTTGCCTAAGAGTTCATTTGCTTTCTTTCTACTTTGTATTTGTGTTGTCTTTATAGTCTGCAGTGACATGGATTTATAGCTGTTGTTTCTCTCAAACCAGGACAGCTCCTCACCTCAGCAGTGCTTTGGTAATTAGTTAAGTAGTGGAAATAGTTAAGTATATGTACAAAGCACAGCGCTTTCAGCATTTCTGCTGGTGATTCCCAAGTAATTCAGCAAGAAGAAACATACACTGAGGTGTGGACAGAGCAGGATTCGAGAGAAAAGAGAGGAACTGGCAGTATTTCTGAGCAGTGGGAAGGACTGTGTGCTGGGATTCTGTGCTGACAGGCATGTGTTTGAGGAAAGAACAGGATGGCAGAAGACAAGGGAGGGACAAAAAGATTGATGACATGAGCTTGCTCCCCCAATTTAAAATAAGCATGTAGCATCCAAATTCCAAATGTATCTGCTGTCTGCAAATAGCAGGAAAATCACTGAGAAGCTTGTCTGATAAGGGAGTACACATGGAATAATTCCAGTCTGAATCTGGTAGTAAAGGATGGTCAGGTATTAAAACAATAGCATTAGTTGTAAGAGCTCTAAGCCTGCTTCTCTCTCAGAATTTCCATGCAGTCTTTGTCAAGTCCCTTAACCTCACCTTGCCCTCATGTTTTTCTCTGCCAGTTACCAACTTTCCAGAAGTCTTGCATGGACAAATGTGGTAAGGCACTGAGTAGTTGAGGTGACTTTGTGGTGGTTCGGTTTTTGTGGTTTGGTGTGTTTTTTGTTGGTGTGTTTTGTTGTGTTGTTTTTTTTTTTTTTTTTTTCTGCAGATGTGTAGAGCAGAGTTCTGTATTAAATAAAACCTCCATTTCATAACTGTCTTACAAAGGTGTGTTACCTGAAGCTTCTGTAGCTGGAAATTGTGTGTCAAATAATTGCATGCATTTGCAACTAATTGATTCGTCTGCTAAATATTCTTATGACTTACTAGTACTTCATCTGTAAAGTCAAAATCTGACCTCCAAATTATTTAAACAAACTTCAGGTTGATAACTTTGTTTTCAAGGTGGCTTTGGTCACCTGTACACAATCATCCATGAGATAAATTTCTTTTAATAAATTTTGCCTCAGCTATAGCAGCCCTGTAATGGGATCTGGTCATACGGTGGGAGATAATTCATGGGGAAGGGGCAGGCAGAAAGCAGTACAAATAAAAGAATAAACCCATCCAGTTAGAAGAAATATAGATTTTGCCTCATGCATGCATGGAGGAAGTAGTCTCCTAGGTGCTTCATCTCGGACTGAAATTTTTTTTCCATCATTCAAGCACCAAGTGTCAGTTACCAAATTGTGTTCCTTTGAATGCAAACAAACCCTTTACACTATTGTCAGCAGTTTAGGGAAACTGATTTAGGCATTATCCTGCCTGATGTGTGAGTAATCATCCACACTTGCACAGTGCCTGGTGCCACAGTGGGATCCTGTTACTACAGACAAGTATGAACAGCTTTAATGCGATTAGGCTTTGACTGAGAAAATTCTCTTTGGTCAGGATAACACTCTAACATGTATTGGTCTTCATTATTTTTTTCTTGATTCTTTTCTAGAATTACTATTTTAAATTTGGATAGTTTGTTGTGTTTTAAAATGGATAAACAAGTGAAAAAGCCTGACTGAACTTAAGAAAAATAGCCTGTACAAACAGGCCAATTTGTGTAGACATGGGGAAGCTTTGGGAGAAGAACAGTTGTGGAGGCAGAAAATTGTAGTCCAGCTCGCAAAACTTCTTTCTTACCTAGCAGTTAGCAAATTGGCATATGCATCTCATAAGCATCCATATGGAAGAAAGGTTGTTTTAAGAAGGAAAGGGATTGTGTGACAGCTCTTGAAACCACTAAATACATTGCTAAGCTGGTGTTAATGGTGATTTAAAATAAAAAGTCACTTCTCACATGCATTACGCAGTTCACATAAGTTTTGTAGGGTTTTGGTTTTGTAACAGATAGAGAAATGAGATGTCTGTGCCATGGTTGTTCAGACTTTGTGGCCAGATAAAGGCCCACTTTTTGGTGGCAGAAAAGGCGCCGTGTTGGCTCTTACCTCACCACCATGTCAGATCTGACAAATAACTTGCCTGCATATGGTTTTCCAAAGCAGGACCAATATGTATATTCCTGCTTTTATGTATTTTATGTGATATATCATGCTGGAAGGCTGTGTTTGGGTTTTTCAAACCTCACTGCTGAGTGTTCAGTCCTGTAAAACTGATGTTAACTCTCTAGATATTGTATTGTACCTAAAACCACGAGAGCACTCTGGTAGTTCTGACATGGGGGTCCAAAGAAGTTAACAGTTTTGGTCTGGCTCTATAACCAGAATAGTAATCTGGATGTAGAGTTCTGTATCTGAATAAAAGCTTTGGCTGCCAAATGGACAATGGCCAACTTAACAAAAAATGCCTTTAATTTCAATTAATATATTTTTAGGAGAAAAAGAAAATAAAATCTTCACTGTAATCTTTTAAGACCTAAAATGTATTTTTCAAATATCCTTTGAGACATACAATCCATGAAGCATCAACTGGTTTTGTACAATTACGGTTTTAGGTGAATTATAAACTCTTAAATTAAAATTACAGGCTTCTTTCTAAGAGTCATAAAGGATTAGAGACAGTTGAAAGCAATTTCAAGGGGGAGCTCTACAATGAAAGATTTACCAAGGATTTGAATAAAGGTGCAAATCAAAATGTAATACTTGTAATGCTGTGTTTACTACATAAAACACACCACAAAGAATGAGGTGGTAGAAGTCTTTATTTTTATTTTCTATTGCAATTCTTGAAAGTGACTGTGATTTTTAAATATAGCCATGTCCAGACATGATATTGTTCTGTGACCCTTGCAAGCCTTGGCTCTCTACAATTTAACCCTCACACGTTTATGTAGGAAATGACTTTTTCCTGTGTTCTTTTTTGTTTTGGAGGATTTTTTCAAGTTTTCAACTTCACCTACCTGCAAACCTCATGCAGATAAAAAATTAACCTTGCATCTGAACTTTCTCCATGGGGAATTTTGTCCTTTTCCATTACATTTATCTGCCTATTCCTTATATAAATTGTTTTTCTGAGTTTTTTTTCTGATGTCTTGGGTATGAACTTTGTTAATAGTTGCTTAAATTAAAAAAAAAAAAGTCGCCATTCTTACAACTATGATAAATTCAGTCATTTTTCTGAATTCTTACTCATTAGACTTTTCTCAGTTACAAGGTAAATATTTTAGAGCACATCTTTTTTTCAGTAATAAAGAGATTATCATTAAACGTCACACACAGTTCTTTTCAGTCTGATAGTTTTGTTATTGATGGTCAGAACATTTTCACAAATTAGTAGGGGTTTGGGATATCAGGTTTCAGATGTGCAAATATTGATCTCTTCAAGAGGAGGAATTATATTTGTCGGATGGAAGTATAGAGCTTGATTATTTCTCATCATCCTGTATCGAGAAGACTGGAGCTAAATTACCTAAAAGAACAGATGTTGTTGAAAATATAGACTCTGAATTAACTATCATCTTGTAGGTCTCTATTATACTGTTCTCGTCTTGTCTATAATGGTTTTTTGCTTGGTGACACTTCAGGTCACCTATTTCTGTATATTGTTCTCAGTCTCTTTCTCCTAATCTACAAAACTGTAAACAAGGAGTGATTTTTACAGAAATTTTTGATAGAGTTTACTGAATATCTTGTTAAAGTTGGGTGGGCAGCATGATTTTGACATCAAAACTGTTTGAATTGAAAACACTTCCTGAATGGTTTTCAATGTGATAGTGAGTGTTGTTACTAGATTTGAACTTTTTTAGAGGAATATGTTTCCACTAAAAAATTTCTAGTTTGGCAGAATTCAAGCCTTTTTCAGTTATGATAATTTTGGCAACACTGTGATGGCAACCAAGTAGGTTCCATCTACAGATTTTGTGGGGTGGTTTGTTTGCCAGTTTGAACTCAAATGCATGAGAGCACTCTGGCAGGCTACAAGAAAGTCACAAATGAAATGCTTTGGAGACAGGTCTTTGAGCAGATTGTGCTTTCTGGTTTCT
The DNA here is from genome assembly GCF_000691845.1 of Merops nubicus. Taxonomy (NCBI): domain Eukaryota; kingdom Metazoa; phylum Chordata; class Aves; order Coraciiformes; family Meropidae; genus Merops; species Merops nubicus. The sequence goes on along the minus strand of NW_008591714.1, from coordinate 284,532 downwards.
CAGTTTCTTGGCTCTGAGCTGGAGGGAGAACTTTAAATAAGTTTCAGATAAAAAGATGAAATAATATATCTTTGTGTTCTTTCCTACTCTTTCTTTGTTGTGTTGTTTTGTTTTTTTTTTTTTTTTCCCTAAGAAATGTCAGCACTGTTTAGTGGGGTTTTTTTTTGAGAAAAGAGACTAATTTCTGAGTATTCTGTTGTTTATAATGATCTTCATCTTTGAAAGAATTAATTTCTTTAGTTGAACTTTTCCCATAAGAGGTGGGAAAATGCCACTTCTGAACTGCACGAACTGAGAGAAAACTAACATGAATAGAGGTCTTTAACACTAGGACAGTAAATAGTTATCATGCTCTGCCAAATATTAGAGCTCTATGAAGGTAGCACTCTCTGACTGAATTATCTTTTTTTTTATGCTTAATGTATTGTCTTTAATTCATATTCAGCCAGAATGAGTTTTATTAAGTACAGTTTTTCCCTGTACTTAATGTTTTCTAATTTGTCCCCAGATGATCTCAACATGACACATCAGCACTGTGTTCTGGCTGGTTTTCCACCTCGATTCAGTTCAACTCACCGAGTGGCAGATGTAAGTATCCAAAATGGTTTGTTGTTTGGTAATTTGTAAAGCTAATATTCCAGTACTGGATAAGTAGCATTATGTTGTTTTATCCAGAACTGTGCTTCAGTTATGATTAAGACTCAAAATGTTTTCTTGAACAACTGCTCAATTTTTGGACTGAGGTACACTTAGGCATATGAGATATGAATTGAGAATGTGCTACACCACACCTCATGGATTACTGAGGAAATGTAGAAACAACTGTATTTTTACCTGAAATGTTTTAAAACTTTTTTGCTATGTTCATATCCCATTCCTAGTTGAAAGGCAGTATTCATAATGAGATAGAAATACTCAAAACACAACTGTCAGCAATGTCCACTGGCAAAACTGGCCTTTAGGAGGTCAGAACAACTAAGAGCAGTCAGGATTATGCTTTTCCATGCATCTGAGGATTGAAGAAGCAGAGAAGTGATACAGAATCCCTTGTCTCAGAGTCATTTTGAGGTAACAAGGCTTCAGCCTGATAGTCTCAAGTACCAAGACATCTTTTTATTTTTCACTAGACCTGTCCTCCCTATTCCTTTTCATGGTATTATCAGTAGTTTCGCTTATGTAATATTCTAGTGGGAAAGCATACAGAAAATAATAAGGCTGTTTTGTAAAAATTTGTTCTAAAACATTTAAAATAACCACTTCCTTCTTTAAGCAAGGCAAAATATAACACTATTGAATCAAGAGAAATATATGTGTCCATATACTTTTTTCTTTTTATCATTAACCTTCCTAATTTGTGCAGGAATGGAAATGAAGCAATAGCCCCAAACATATCCATAAGTTGCAACATGAGAAAGTGCCTTTATTTCTCAAAACAAAAACAATCTGCCTGCTTGAGTGGGGCTTTAACATAACGTACTCTGTACATCTCAGTGCAAATAATTTTGTATTTTTCATCTCTTATTTTAAGAGTTCTCTGACCTCCTACTCCTTTCTCTGTCATACTTTTGCAGGAAAATGCACACTTGTTTTTACAGTATGAAAAGCTTCTCTATTAAGTGATTATGCTTTCTTTTGGTAAACTGTTGTGGTTTCAAGTTGTATAGTATGGAAATTTTTTACAAAGAATATGAGACCAGAGGCCCCTTATTCAAGATTATTCCCCGAAATTTAACTAAAGGTACAGATACTTAACTGAAAATAATTGAAGGGTATAGATGTCATCTTTCTTTCATTTCAGAAGGATTTTTACAGTTTTCCTTCTAATTTTGAAGGAGAATTAATGAAAAGAAAAGGAACAGAAGTACAGAATTGTTTTGTTCGTATTCCCTATGGCTTGTAAGCAAACAGCTCTCTCAGATGGGACATGGAACTCCATTTTAGTGTTGCAAGGAGCCCATACAACTGGGCGTATAGAGCCTCTCTCCTTTCAATCTATGCTGTGCTAGTTGGCTAGGTGTTTGATGGGTTAGACTGCTGCATAATTTATCTCAATAACTATGTAGACAATCCAGGAGGCATTACACTTTTGCTTAAAAGATCATGATACAAAGTTACAGAAATACATCCCTTCTGCTCCTTCACTTTTATTATTTCAGAAGCAAATACTTCAGTATATGCGAAAAATACATGTGTTCCAAAGTGGTTACATATAAATTTTTTTATTATATCTTTATAGTGTGCAAGAGGAACATTGGAATACATATTTGGGCGATGTGAATTGGCACTCCAGAATTTACAGACTGATTCTGATTCAGTGGCTTTATCTTTGAAATCACTGGAAACTGCAGTTGTAAAGCAAGTAGAAGAAATACATAATGAGGTGAGATGATCTGAAATGAAAGTACTTTAGGTTCTAAGAGGTGCAACCTGTTCACGGAGTTAGTGGAAATCAGGTGTGTTCAGCTACTCCCAAGGCATTGCTCTATTTAAGTTTGAAATGTGTTTTTTATGACTTTTTTACGTGGGTACAGTAATTGGGATTAACTTTGATTCTTTCATTCCCATGAAGTTTTAATTTTTCCTTCTTAAAATCCCTCTGCTGGTAGAGTAAAAGAGTAGTTTCAGTAATATTATGTGAAATCTGATAGTGTGGTGGACAAACAAAATGACTCTTGCACTTCTCTAACAAAGAGGGAGAGAGGAAAATCAGAGGGAAGGAGCAGGTAAAATTTTTCAGTTGTTTGCCAGGTGTTGAAGCAGTTTTTTACAGAATGCCAGGTGTGACATAATCATGAGTATGTGCTTTAAAGTATTGAAGAAAATACAGTGGAAATAATTGTGAGGAGCATACTTAAGCAGGTTTTTCTGGACTGCAAAATATGCAAGCATAACAATGTTTTTTCATAGAATTCCACTGAAGTGCTTTCTTGTGTGAGGAACAGATCTGGAGTCTTAAACACATGGATTTGACAAGTGCACTGAAAATTTCAGACAATATTGTGAAACTGTGGAAAAAGTAATTTTTTTCCTGTATAAAAGGAGGCAGGATCACAAAAAGTGTAATTTGGCTTATTCTCTGTTAGTGGGTAGGATCAGGAATGTGATTCAGTGGACTGAGTCTTCCTCCAACGGTGGTGTTTCTGAAGAAGGTAAATGTTGTAGTGTTTGTTTTTTTTTTTTTTCTTTTTAAGTTACAGGAAATGTAGTCAAGGGTATGGGTTAGGAGTTTAAAATGCCAGATTGTTTAGGTGCTCTGGAAAGCTGTCCTTCCACCTGAAACAAAGCTTTCGGCTGTTCCTGACTGTAAAGCACTGATGATCAATTCTCTTCAAAAACACCTATAGCAACCAGTTAATACAAAGTTCTGAACCAATTTTTGCTTAAGTATCAGTGTTTTTTTTTTTTTTACAGTGCTTCTATATTCAGACATTTTGAAGAAGCTCTGCTGCTTTTCTACTAAGTATGATCAATATTACAAGCTTTATAGTACACAGGTAATTTTCACTCAATTTGGAATCTGTGAAAACTGTTTAAATTGCCAGCTGCTGAGGAATACTCTGTATTGTTACTAAAACTTTATAGAGCACATTTTTATCTGTATTGTGCTTACAGTTGGTAAAATTGAGTATAGCGATGGCAAAAGATTTACACCCTTGACTTTTAGCAAAACAGCTCCAAGAGCAATTTAAAGAGGTCTGATGCATGCAGGCTTTTGCAAAACATTAATCAGGCTCAGTCCATAAAACTACATGCATATGTGGTTTGCCCAGCTAGGGCCACATGCCCAGCTGGTGTAAATTTGCACGGGTCCTTTAACATCAAAGGCATGTGCCGTTTACATCAGGTGAGAGACTAGCCCCTGGTGTTTGCAGTCACCTGGATAATTTTGCTGTGTGACACACAGGGATGTTTCCTGTTACGCATATGGGATATGCTGTAACAGAAATCATTGTTTAACTTGTACGTATGGTGCACTTAGACTCAGTGGACACATCGGATCTTTATTTCATTTGAAAAGAGAAGGCCTGCTTACCTTTTTTTTTCTCTTATCTTTATTTTTTTTTTTTATCCTAAGGCCAACTCTTCAATTAGAGGATAAATTCTGGATGTTGAAGTGCTGCTCAAATTTCATTATCTTGCTGCATAAGTAGACAAAATTATTAGTGGCTTATCACTGGGGTAAATTCACCTTTCTTTTTGAAACATCACTGAAGTGAAAACATACAGATCTGTGGGGCTAATGCAACTTTTTTGCATATAAAAGCTCCCTACCTTCTTTTACTTACTGTATAATAAATGTGTTTTCAGGCCACTAACATAAAATACAGGTTTTATGTTTAAATTTTCTCAGGCAAGTGAAGCAACAAGAACGTGGTTTGTTTCTTTAAATGATCAGTTTACTGATGAAAATGAGTCTTCCATTTAATTGGCGTGGTCAGGATTTGGTCACTGGTTGTTGTCTCTTTGTAGTTTTATAGTAGTAATAAATATATAATACCACATTGCACAAAAAGCCAAATATTATCATAGGTGAAGTTCTGCACAGTATTCAACTTAGATAACTAGATGCAGCCATTGTGCTGGATTCTTTCTGAAACTCTAGAGGTTTGGTTTCTTTACCCGTTTTGCTGTACCTCTGAAGTAATCATCAGAGATCATTAACTGGAACAGAACCATCACAGTACCATCAGGCACTGTGTGACTAAGCTAAAATATAGTAGTTCAGCATAGATTCACAGTCTGTGCTGCAATTAACTGCTTTGCCAAATGAGGCCTGGATGAATTATCTGTCTGCTAGAGGGGAAAAGCCTAAGAGCAAGTCTGAAGGAATAAGGAGGTATGAGTATGTGCCTTCACTTTTCTTTTCCTGGGCAGGAAAATTAACTTGCTGTGCTGATAAACTGAGTTTGAACTGGAGACTGAAGCATGAGTGGAGAGTTAGTTTTCTCCATTTCTGTGATGGCCAGAGAAACCTCTAAAAGAGGTATCGGTGAATCTCTGGGGATGTCTTCCCTCATGTTGGGTTTCCCCAAGTTCATTTCTCAGAGCCCTGTCTTGAATGTCTTGATGGAGGTATGCCTGTGGATAAAGTAAGATGCTAACCTGAGGAGATTTTTGCCACCTCTAACAGGCAGCCAGCTAGAAGTTTAATATTTCTTTAGACTTACCTTTGTTGTTGTGGTCTCCCTCACTAAAAGAGCCTTCAAAGGAAGAATATCTGAATAATTGTGAGGTATATGCTACTTGTTAGATGTGCAAATCACTCCCAACGTGTCCTTTGTAGTTTTAAGTAAAGATAATCATAACTAAAGGTGGTCACATCCTGATTGTCTGAGTAGCTTATGGGCTTGAAGTCTGAACAAATACTTCCGTGGCAGGGTGTCCAGTGACCAGAGTGCAGCAGGGTGAGCAGAAGTGATTACCTGGAGGGCTGTGAAGTACAATAGCCTAACAGTGCACACACAGTGCTGGAGGTGGAAGTTAGCCCTTTAAGCAGTCAGAATGCTGTTTGGCCAGTAATCATTTATCCTGAAATAAATTATACTGCATCGTTCACTGAATGTGAACCTCTTGCCCCTACTGAGTCACATTTGCCTTTCTAAAATGTATACAGTGGCTGGGTATGTCCCAAACAGAGCTACAGGGGACCTGGGGAAACCCATTGTCAAGTAAATGCTTTTTAAAGTAATAAAACACTGCTGGACAGATGATGTAAATGCTCATACATATAAAAATAAATCTGCAGAAAAGATTATTGCCAGTCTATTCTTCACAGCTCAAAGAAAATTTGTTTTCCTCACTCTGGTAATAGTTCATGTTACGTGAGGTAGTTTCAAGGCTTCATTATTTGCCAACACCAAAATAATAATCTGGTATTCTCTATGACATAAAATACTAGACACTAGGGGAAGTTTCCTTAGCATCTGAGTGCTATGTTGAAAATGAAACAGCTTTGAAAGGGTAGGCTTTTGTCTTTGTCGGCGTTTTTGCTCAGCTGTGATTACCAAGTCTTGACTGCCGTGGTTAGATATGGAGACTGAATTGTTTGCTCTGGTGCTTTGGAGGTACAGTCTCTTTTGCCTACAGCAAATCTATTTTTATGGCACAAGTAGATAAATTTAAGGGTGGTGAATGCACAGGGATGTGGAAGAGCCTGGGCTAGCTAAGTTAAAGGTATATGGTGTTAGACACTGAGGTCACTGCTGAGAAAGGGCAGTGGTGTACACAGCCAAAGGAAGGTTAATACATTTTAGTACATCATGGGGAGCTGACAGCATGGCTGGTGGCTGGCTAGTGTGGCAGAGAGAAAATATAGATCATCTACGTGTGTGGCATTTAATAACCAATACTTTTAAATAATTGACTGAGGAGCACTGCCTCACAAGATGTCAAATGCTGCTGTTGGCCTTTTACTACCCAGTATTGACTATAACCTAACATTGGCCTTTAATCATTGTTTCAGGTAATGCTGAATACCAAACAAACTTAGCATAAGTGGAATCTCTGGAGATTTTTTAGGAAAACGGCATCCTTGCATATATCTAAAACAAGGATAGAGTGATAGAGAAATCATGTCACCATTGCCTCATAAAGATTTCCCCCTCCCCCCTCCCCAAATCAACAGTTATCTGTTTTGAGGGGGTAGTTCAGAATACTCATTTGTCAGGTACCGTGATGGCTAAGGTGGTGGATGAAACCTTTTTTTTTTTTTCTCCCTGAACCCCATTTTATTAACTCATTCTAGAGTTATGTGGAGACATTGTGAGATGAATGTGGACCTGAGTTTGAGACCCATAGTAAATGGTCTTTAAACAACAGCATGTTGCTATTTGGTACACTGACCTCTGATGAGACCAGCTAATCCTGCACAGAATTAACTAGCCTCTTGCTAACCTTCACCTCTTGCACCTAAAAAGCAGCTTTTCTCTGTCGAGTTGTATGTTCTGTGTAGGGCCAAGATGCCAGACTTGAATTAGATTGAAATTACATAATTGGGATTAAGGAAGATTAAATCAAAATGACTAGTCAAAAATCAGATTGAAATAGATTCTTGTTGTGCTGAACCCTATTGTAACCTTGATTTCAATGTCTTAAAAAAAAATTAATGGTCTCACATGATTAATTTCATGAAACATATTTGTCAGACATCATGTGTTATAGCCCTTCCATGGTGTAGGCCAGGAAAAACAGAAAAGTGTGGGGAGAAAAAAAAAGTATTGAGTACTTAAAACTCTAGTTGAACTGTTGATATGCTCAGCATTCCCAAAGCTCTGCACACTGATTTTTAAGAAGCTCCGATCTGAATGAAGCAAATTTTCTTTCAGCTTTTTTTAGGAAGGTTGTCATCAAACTTCTCTGCTAAAAGTTACTAGGCTAGAAGTCAGGTCTTTTTAAAATGTTGAAAGTCTGCTAACTCATCATATTATGTTTTACAACAAGGGTTCTTTAATATTCTTTATACATCTCAAATTTAAGTATCTTTTATATGTATGTTAAGATACATATAAAATACTTTTATAAGTATGTTAAAGATTACACTTTAACATACATTGACAGAACATTTAGTTAATGTTAACTAGAACCCTTTGAGTTTTCTGTAGCTGTTTTGTTCACCCTTGCAGGGAAGAAATTGTTAGGTGACAACATGGGGCAGTTTTCTTTATTCTTTCACCTTGGCAGGTTGTTTTTGTTTGCATCACTGGAGCTGAGCAGGGATAAACAAAAACTTCTTTGTGGTATAAATAATGATTAAAGCATCTTTGAACTCAGTGTGAAACATAACTACCACAACAAAGATAAATACAGAATTCTAAAGACCAGAACTATGGGTTACCATTAAAGGAAAAAAGGCTCAGTGGAAATTAGAATAAATGGAATTATTTTGCTTAAAGAATATTTGATGAGCTATATATTTATATTATGTTTTAGTAAGCTAATATCTCTTTTATCTGAAAGTTGATGGACCATCCAATATATGATTTTTAAAAAAACAAAAACACGACTAGTGAAGCATTGCATCATTTACTGTGTTTCATGTTCTAAAGAAAAGTATTGGCTTGTGCCTGATGGAATTTTTTTATTGTTTCTGTGGTGGACTTGTTTTCTTTGTAAAGCAGTTTCCACACAAGCTCTGTCCTAGAAAACTCTGTTGCTTCAGAAGCCCCCAAAAGCTGTTTTGATTCCCTGGGACATGGAAGTTGCTGAGCTGTGTGGGATTGGTGTGAGGGTGGGCCCAGCATGGGGAGCTCAAGCAGCCAGGACCTCCCCCTTTCATATGACTGAAATAGTTTGAAACCCACGATGTTGATCAAAATAATCCAGAGTTGGTACGTTTGACTGAATTGTAAGTAAACCCAACCTTCTAATATTCTTTGTACATGTACCATGTGTAAAGATGTACATGTACCACGTGGGCGTTGCACCTCTCTAGGTTTTAAGAGTAACTCAGATGACCAGTTCGTGTGGACTAGAAAGAAAATAAACATGTGGCTGTAAGGGTGCCTGTAGAAATGAGTACATTGGTAACCTTCTCTTTTTCTATGAAGCTCTTCAGGTATTGCTGGATTCATGCAATACCCTGTTCCTGCCCCAAATAATAAACATAGATGTTTATACTGCCATATGCTTTTATCTTGCAGGTTGAATTTGAGTGGCTTAGGCAGTTCTGGTTTCAGGGCAAGCGGTATTTGAAGTGCACTGATTGGTGGCTTAAGCCTATGGCTAAATTGGAAGAATTCTGGAGAAAAATGGAGATTATGGTAAGTACTACTTTTATAGTCTAAAGCCTCTAGTTCTTAATTCTGAGAGCACTCACAATTATGTTTTTAATTGTACTGTAGTAATGGGTTTTAAACTTTATTCAGAACATATGACAAGTAGAATCAATGTCATCCTTCCACTGCCACCTCCTATATTTCTCCTCAGTAGCCAGAAAAATGTGAGCAGAGTAAGATCCAAAACACCAAGATTTTAATTATTTCCTGACTTTACTTGTTTTTAAAGTTTCACAGCCTCATAAGGTGACAGCCATACATTACATCGCACCAACTGGTGCACGAAACAGTGTGTTGCCTGTGTTTTTGTACAACATCAGGATAAACAACTCTTCTGTTGACAACAACAGCAAATGCATCTGAGGACAGTTGAAAGTAAAATCTGATGATCTGGAGGTTAACTGTCTGTAGGCCACCTGCATGTGTAACACCATGGCTGGTACCAAGAAGTGGTGGGTGGTCTCTTGAATAATAGTAGTGATGTTGGTGCTTGTATGCTTGAAAGCATATCCCTGCATTCTCGGGAAGCAGACTGGGTGTCAGGCACTCTCAGCCTGCTCGCTGTTGCTGTCCAAGTAGAGACTCTGCTGGGAGACTTTGCTAGTGTAAGTGTTTGATACAATTCCAGCGTGCCTGCTCTCAGATTTGTACACAGAAGGAACTATATTGACAAACGTGTCTTACTCATATCCTTCTGTCTGCATTAGAAGCTTCTTTTCAGACATTTCTTCTGGTCACAGCATAAAACTCAATTTACTCACAGCTGACGTGGAAAAGTTTGTAATGTAATGGAGGATGCAGAATATGATTTGGTGTAGAGGTGTTTGTGAATCTCTGGAAGTATGGTACAACAGGAATATGCTCTTGAGTTTGGAGGGACATATTGTGACTCCCTAACCTGCTCAGTCATTGGAAGCATTTCCAGCACTGGCTGGTTTTCTTGGAAAACAGAAGAACTTGATTTGCGAAATCAGTTGCCACAAAGTATCAGTGAACATGAAACTTTCCTACAAAAGGAGAGAAATAATTTATAACTTGTTTATGTGGGTTTTTTTCCTCATTTTTTGTGTTCTTAGAGCGACCTTTATAATTAAAAAAAAAAAATCTTTTGGTTTGTTTTTCTTTCAAATGACAACTTACTCTTTATAACACAGGCTTAGATGAGGTAGAGACAAGAATGTTTGATTGTTAGTTTATATCCATTGTGTATTGAGAACATAGCAAAACAACAAACTCAGGAATTCTCAGGGGTTAGGTTTTCTGCAGTTGGTGTGACATTACCATGTGTCTCTAATTAGAAACGTGGTGGCGTCAGTGTATCTCCTTTCAACAGGCTTCACCATGATATTTATCAGCAAACTGAAGGTTGGGCCAAGACAGAAGCTGCTTCTAATTTAAATTTTTAAAATTGCTTTAATGTTTTATGACTTATATTAATCACAATTAATTTCAGCAATTGAAGGAGACAGGAGAGAATGTTAATTGCGAATGTCTGTTTTGTTGAGTCCCTAAATAAATTTGGTGCTTACTGTATTCAGGATTTGGAGGTAGGGTGGGTGGTTTTTGGTGGATTTAACCTACATTTTGTCCTTTAGTGTTTCACAAAATGACAGTAGGGGGCAATGTTGAGCCGCGGTTTTAACGCAACGACAGGCACTGACTTCATAAAAACACATAGAAATGCAGCATTAACATCAAGAATTATCCCTGTTGCTTCAAGTTAGCTGTAATCTCTAAGATTCCATAACACAGGAAATCAATTGCGGGTTAACAAATTCAACAGCAATTTAACATAAAAAGTGCAGTGTTTTGGTGCATGCTCAGCTTCCACAGTATTAAGTTAAATCAAAAAGGTATTTCTGAAGGTACGCAATAGTCTACAGGCAATGTTTTTCCTCCAAATTTGTAATTTGAGCTGGATGATTCTTTAAAAAAAATAAAATTGTCTTAAAATGCTAAAAATAAAAATGTCTTAGAATTGTTGATCTTGTCTCAGAAGAATGTTGGTACTTAAAAAGAATTATTACTTAAAAGAAAATCCTTAAACAATATGTTTTTTCTTACTTTTGTGTACAAGCTGAATGGCTCCTGACTTTTATATATATATATGTGTGTCTAATCTAGAGTAATATGAAAGTCAGTAATCTAGAGTAATATAAAAGACCTTGAGGTCCCTCCATGCCTTTTTTTTTATTTAATAAAGCAGCTATAAAGAAGAAAAGAAAGTTTCTGAAATAATTTCTGATTCGGCTAATTGCAGTTAGTCCAATGTCAGAGCAGCGTATGATACTTCAGGAAGTTTAATGCGATGTCTTCAAACCTTTGGGCTTTATTTAATATTTTTGTACATTATAGCAAGCACACAATTTTATCATAATGTTTGTTCCTGGCATTTCTTTCCCTGAGGATAGTTTTACTTAGAGCTTGCTCTTGTGATGTAAATGTTAAACCTTTCATTTGAATGACATTCTGATAAAACATCACATTTCCCACAATATTACCTCATGAATTTATGAACCATTAAATCTAAAGCAGTTTAACCAATCTTCTTCTCTTTTTCCCCCCTCCCTTGAAAATATGAAGGCTATTCAAATGTTTGAGGGTTTTTTTTAAAAGTCATCCAAGATTAACACGTTATCGTCTGCAACATCAGGATAAATGCTTGCTGAATTCAAAGGCAGAGTTACCATTTGAAAAAAGACGGTACAAGCTTTGCTTTCTGGGTAAAGAGAAGTCTGAAAAGCTGAAATCTCATGTGAGGAAGTCTTGCTGTAGCTGTTCTGAGATTCAGTGGAGAGACAATTTGTCTCTCAGGGTCTGATATCATGCAAAGCTTGCAATCTGACATTTATTTTAGCTATGAAAATCTTTTAACACCATGCCAAATCTGTAAGAACTGCAGAAGTCCTACAGACCTTTTTTTTTTGTTTGTTTATTTTTGTTTTAGGCTGATTCACATTTGAATAAGTAGAGTATAAATCAATGGAGTATTTTTTGTTTGTGGAATGAAATTTAAATATATATGAGTATACTTAAATATTGAGTCTTTAAAGACTTCTAACATTATCTAGTGCTCCCTTAAAAAATAAAATAAATGAAGATCCTAGTAGTGCTATATGGTGTGAATTGTATTTCCTGCTTTGACAGTCCATTTAGCAATGTAGCAATGTATTTATATGGCAGTTGGCCTTAATAACCTTTATTGACTTTAGTGGGTAAGAGCCAAGACTGAGATTATTAAAATGTATCAGTTTCATTGCAGTATAAAATCACAACATATATAGTTAAGTTAGGTAGGCTAGGCTCCATTTAATCTTACCTATTTATGCAGGAATTTGGCAAGATGGAAAAAATTGTAGAACTAAAATGTAGAGAAAAGTATGACTGATTTGCAGTTATATTTAACAGCATGACTGTTTCCCTAGGTCTTAAAGGAATGAAACATAGATCTCTGAGAGATGATTTAAATGGTATAACTGAAACACAAGTAATTGTTACACCGTTTGTTTCACTTCTTGGCATCCTAAGATACAGCTAATGGTAATGAAGTGCAGCACACGTTTTAATTTATAAATGTAGTGTAAAAGCAGAATTGTGCACGCTCTGGATAGTGGGGATGAGCAACGTGACATTTCATGCAAACTGATATCTTTCTGCAATGCTTGCATCTTGATTTGTAAAACACATAAAAACTGTATTTAATACTCAAGTTCTTATTACTGGTATTCTCAAAATCATGATTTTATTAGTTTAGACAACTAGCTTGAAATCAGAGCCAGACTGTTTTCTTGTATAGTTATTTTTCTTTGCTTTTTGAGGTATATTTCATTATTTGCTACTATTGCTACATATAAAGTATGTAGTAGTTGCAGCTACAAGCCACTATTTCAGAGGCTTACAGCCTGACCAGATTGAGTCTAGGCTGAAACTTGTGCTACAAAATCTCAGCCCAGGGCCATAATGTGTTTATGTTTGTTTTTTCTTTTTCTCCAAATTAAAACAAGGGTTTAAATATTTGTTTAAATAATCACAGTATTGCAATTCCAGAATGACCATGAAAAGCTATAAGTGAAAATATGCTTTTAAAAGGAATTCTGCTAGCTTTTGTAGACTTTGGCACTTTAAACAGATAACAATTTTTTATTTTTTTTTTTAAATTTTTTAATTTTTTTTTAATAAAGATAATGCCATCACAAACAGGCTGGTTGGTGGTTTAGCTTTTTTCAGACAATGCAGAGCAACTTAACTGACATTTGAATTGGTTTGACTTTTGTCAGCCAAAATTCAAGAAATTCTGTGGTACTATTTTGATTTGTTTCCATTTCTATTTAGCTTTCCCCTTGTGCTTAGCTAGTGCAGCCTCACAGCCTTTATTGGAGGGCCTTGCAGTGATGGGTGATCCTATTTGCCTAATGAGCTGTGAAATGTAGGCACAACATGGCATCTCAAAGACCCAAATTTTAGCCATATTTCTTGTCTTTTGGGGCTCTTCTTATCTGTTTAGGCCAGACCTTTTAAATAAATGTATTTTTGGCAGGTTATATTTTGGGTAAACTAGGAGTCAGATGTTTCTAGAAATGTACCTTTTATTTTCAACGGCAACAACGACAAAACCTGATCTTGAAGACTTGGGTTTTATTTTCTCTCTCTTTTTTTTTTTTTTTTTTTTTTTTAATTTGGCACTAATTTCCTTGACCTCACTATTTTTAGCTGTCAAAAATGAGAGAACGGATTCAGCAGTGTGTAGCAGAATCACTACCAGTCTTTTTCTTTAAAAAAAAAAAAAAAAAAAAGTAAAGTTGCACTACACATCTTTGAGAAAGAAAAAATATTTACAATTCTGAGGGAATTCAGACTTAAGCTTCCAAAACAAAGTGTGTGCTGAAAGCACAAAGGACTGTGTTTATGATTCTCTTTGAAGTGTTTTTGCAACAGGATAAGGAAAATTTTAGAAACTGTCTGATAGTGTTCAGGGTAAATACTTAAACCCCTTTAGAGAATTTCACACACAGATACTGTGCAGCAGAAAAAAGGATACTTATGTTTCCTAAAGCTGCTACAGCCTACAGCTTTGTACTTAAAGACAGAGGTGTTGAATAGAATTCTACTGAGGATACATCCAGTGACAATATCTACAGGAACATCAGAGCAAACCAGTGGATAGCACTTTCCATTTTTAACCCTTATTTGAGCAGTTTGAGATCTAAGCTGTGCTGATATAAACCACTACAACATTTCTGTTACAAACTGGAATTGCTGAAAGGGCAGTCTTCCAGCTCATACAACATACTGTGAGAATGACACTGAAAACGTTAAGGTTATAATGTAAACTGGCATAAGCCAGGCAAAGTTTAGGACAAATTATATCCTATGGGAAAGTGAGATGCCTTTCTGACAGCACAAATGGGAGGACCATGGGTGGCTTGTGCAGCTGTGCATGTGGTGTGGCTGGGAGTGTGTGCTGCACCAGATGGTGTAAAGGAGCTGGGCATGCTGGCCTGGCCTGGCTTCCCTTCGAGGTGCATTGGCACCAGAGGGTACCCATTTGGTTGTAGGTGTTCTTGTGTACACAGCTATATCTTGGTGAGCTTTGGTTTTGGGTGACTAGAATTCTGTTGTCTTGTGCTTAACTCTTACTGTAAGAAGGCCTCTTTCTGTCACCTTCACTGCATTTTTATACTGTCAAATGTATGTGATTGTCTGCAGTACATACAGGTACTTGCATGTAAAATGGGGTGAGTTCTCTGTTAGCATATAAAACATAAAAACATGGAACACACAATCAGCAGAAACCAAAATTGTGAATATGGGTTATACCCCAGTCTTCTATTTGTGTAAACAGATGTGTCTGAGCTGAGTGTGGTGGCTTACACGGGACTCTCCACCACTTGTAAAAGTTTTCTCACTGTGGATGGACTAGCAGAGCTGGTCCACAGCATGACTGTATGTGCATATACACGCTCCTACACACAAAGACATGCATGGGTGTGCTGGGGTTTTTAACTGTACTGATCTTCTAATGAACTTCTTCGTGTAACTTTGGAATTGTATTTAGAGAAAAGGCATTTATAGGGAATGAGCACCAGGGGCACCTGCTCACAGTCCCTGGCAGCAGGAACAATGTAGGAGAAGTATTTAGAGAGCATCAGGCTATGTTTGGTAGTACTGCCAGTCACCCCGTGTGTGTTGGAGAGGGAAGAGCTCGGACCGTAGTTCCTGCTGCATCCCTCTGAATCCAGTCTCAGTCCTGGCATGATATTTTAGAACCTTGTGTTGCCCTTTTGTAGTTAATGGGAGCTATATGATTGATTTCAGTGAAAGTGGAGTTGGTATGATGGGGATACTGTAGATTGTATAAAATTGTGTTGTTTCCACCTTTTTTTTCCCCAGAACCTTGGATGGACCTGTACTGGAATAACAAAAGATCTTTTCTACCAATTGTGTATTTATGGAGGCTTATTATTTGCTGTGGATATAGTGAAGTAGTAGTGGTATGCTACTGTTTTACTAGTACAATTATTCTTTGCAAAGCCTTTTATATTATTAAAAATCCATTCCCTAGTAGAAAAACTGAATAAAAGACCATGTGTGAGCACAGAGAATAGCATTTCTTAAAAAGAAATTGTTTTTGAAATTTGTATATGTGTATGTTACATGAAACTTGATTAATTATAATAAAGTGGCTTCTAGTTCTCATTTGTACAGTCATAGAAGGGATCAGATACAGAGCTTACAGATGTGTGCATTTCTGTATTCATGTTTATGGATGTGCTATGTAGGTACAAGAAAAGATTTGGTTTAGTGTTGAAACTGAATTACAGTGGTTTGGCAGGAATACTTTTTGCTGTGATTTTTATAAACTAGAGGAAGTTGTGATTTTGAGTTAAAGTGAAAGCAAATGGCAATCTGACTAAAATGTCACCATCTACATTGCTGTTATTTTTTTTTTTTTTTTTAGAGTACGTCTAGTATTGCTAAATGCAGTTTTATTGCTGTTGTATTTTAGTGGCTATGTAGCCAGTATACAACAGAATACAGCTGGTTTACTTTCCAAATGGCTTTTTAAGCAAAATAGGTGATGTCTTCCAAAAAGCTACCATGGCTGCATTGAAATTTTTTGTTTCCTATCTGATCATCAGTCCTTATCATTCCAAACCAGAACATAGGTGAATAGTGCTTTTTGCAATATGTTTTTTAACAGTTACTTCACCTCTGATCAAAATTACAGCTTTCGTTTTATATGTAACGAAATAAAACTTGGCTTCAATACTTGCCATGGAAAGCATTATGGGCTGATGGATTAGGTGCTAATTCTTTCACAGACCTTCTGTTTAGCTTGTGCAAGTAACCTAAGTGTGGTTTTCAAAATCAGTGTGGAGATCAAAACATTGAGGTTTTTCTTTGGTTTTAGATGGCAGACTATTTCTGATCGTAAATTCCTCATCAGTAAAATGAGGCTATGATTTTTACTGTAACTGAAAAAGAGTTACTTATTGGCTACGTCCTAGTGAAAGAACGTTCTGCAGTTGAAGGAGCCCAACAAATTTCTGCTTCCCCCTTACCAGGATTGGAAATTGTAGAATTTGGGCCACTTCTAAGATGGTTTTTAATTTCTTTCTTTTCCTTCTTTCTTTTCCTTCTTTCTTTTCCTTCTTTCTTTTCCTTCTTTCTTTTCCTTCTTTCTTTTCCTTCTTTCTTTTCCTTCTTTCTTTTCCTTCTTTCTTTTCCTTCTTTCTTTTCCTTCTTTCTTTTCCTTCTTTCTTTTCCTTCTTTCTTTTCCTTCTTTCTTTTCCTTCTTTCTTTTCCTTCTTTCTTTTCCTTCTTTCTTTTCCTTCTTTCTTTTCCTTCTTTCTTTTCCTTCTTTCTTTTCCTTCTTTCTTTTCCTTCTTTCTTTTCCTTCTTTCTTTTCCTTCTTTCTTTTCCTTCTTTCTTTTCCTTCTTTCTTTTCCTTCTTTCTTTTCCTTCTTTCTTTTCCTTCTTTCTTTTCCTTCTTTCTTTTCCTTCTTTCTTTTCCTTCTTTCTTTTCCTTCTTTCTTTTCCTTCTTTCTTTTCCTTCTTTCTTTTCCTTCTTTCTTTTCCTTCTTTCTTTTCCTTCTTTCTTTTCCTTCTTTCTTTTCCTTCTTTCTTTTCCTTCTTTCTTTTCCTTCTTTCTTTTCCTTCTTTCTTTTCCTTCTTTCTTTTCCTTCTTTCTTTTCTTTTTTTCCAGATGGGCAAGTTCTATGCATTTAAGTATGACAGAAGGAGCTTACTGTGTTTTGGCTGACCCCGACTGTCTCCTGACAGTGCCCAGTTCTAGCTCTCCGGAGCTTTTGAGTGAATCTTTTTAGCACTTTTCATTTCTTGCTACACATGCTTCTGCGTAATAATCCTGAAGCTGTAGACATAATATAGTGTTTACTATTCTGCAGTAAGAAGATAATTACTGGCTTTTCTCAAATGTCTCTAGTTAACATCAGGTTTTGGCAGTTCTCCTTGAACTCATTCACTGTGAGTAAATCTGAACTCTAGAATTCTCACAGCAGAGGCTGTACTATAAAGTTTACGTGTAGCTAATCTTGTAAATCACTCCTATGAAATAATGTGATGGTTTATCACAATCAGACTAATGGCATCTCCTTCCACAGGGCTCGTTTTTAGTTTCTCTAATATAGTAGAATGGTGAAGGGAATGGTGAGAACATGCCAGATTCTTCCTTGTGGTAGGAGTGGTGTGAGAGGAGCTGTGCTCAAGATGAACCTGACTTCATCCTTAGCGTGCGCTGTTCTGCCAAGTGCACTGTTAATAGCTGGGAATAGTGTGTCACTTCGTGTTGTCTAGCTGCCTAGGGATCAATATATTTGTGTAATAAACTGAAGTGAGTATTTTTATGTGTATATATGTATGCATATATACGCTGCTAATAATGATATTTTAACTCGATCTTAAATCTGTGTGCTACATACTAATGGATTAAAGCTTCACTAGCTAGCTAGAAGGTCAGTTGTTTTGTCAATGTTGTGATGGGACTCAGCTTGCATACAAGAATTCTAAGTTTTGGGTTTTTTTTTTTTTTTTTTCTTCTTGTTATTCAGACAAATGGCAGAGTAAGTTTACTCATTTTCACCCTTTACTGACTATTCTCATTCTGTCCAGTGTCACACTTCTATGTCATGACACAGGAGTTTCTGTGCCAAAATAATTTGCAGTAGTAGGACCTCATAATTCAGTCATTTCCTCAAAAGTAACAATTGGTTATGTTGCTGATGGAAAATTTGGACAGATATTATTTTAAGATTAGCCTGTACAAACTAATTGATGCTGTGTAGTAAGAGTACACAAAGGTTGTACTTCCCAGAATTCCTTGAGGCAATAGAGTATCTGAGGTTCTACCAGCTAAGCTATATATTTCTTCCTTTTAGGAGAAAGAGAAGAGATCCCCATGGTGTTACATGGACAGTGGTAATACATCTATCCCCAAGGAAGCAGGGATGAAGTAACATGAAATTAATTCTATATTACCTTTATGTAGATGCTCAATGTAAAGGCCAATACAAGCCCTGGCTGTATTGTAGTCTGAAGTGTTATGATGCTTTTAAAAGGATTGAAATGATACATAATTAGGATTATTAATATTTCTCACTTCTAAAAGTCTTCTCCTGCAGTTGGTATCTTCATTAATACAACCTTACAGTAACTGGCTTTCTCTAAAAGGAGTGACAGCAGAGACAGTAGAGACCATGCAATTACAGTTTTACAGTCAAGGATTTTCAGGCTATTATTCCATTACTGATCTTTTGTTGGCTTTCATGTAGGACATACTTGGTACACATTTATAAAACATGGATACATTCGTGGGTCAGTTCCACTGCTGGTCGTTAAGTGAAAGGAATTATGAATTTCCAGTATCAAAACCTAGTCATCTGCTGGGGAGGGGGAGGTGAGTAAGAGAAGAGTCTTGGAAACTCATAAAATTTGCAGAAATACTGTACAAAACAAAAGATTTCCACTGGTTTCTTTAAGAAATTCTATTATTAAAAGCCAGGATACAGGACTGTTTTTTCAATTTTTTTTTTTCCGTGCTTTTCATCTTCTACATTTTCTTGTTAAATGCAAAATACTGTAATTGAATCACAGCATTAGCTGGCTTTCCCCAACAAAACAGCAGATTTAGGCTCTTTGCTGCAAGTTTCAAAAGTAATATATATATAGAGAGAGAGAGAGAGTGCAAAGACAGAAATTGAGCACATAGATGTATAATCCCAAAGGAATAAACTGACTTCTACTAGACAAGCTGAAAGCTGATTAAAATATTTCTCATCCTTTGGGTATGCAACAGCTTTAGATGATGGAGAGTGTATTAATATTCAGCTTAGCTGCTTGTCGACACTTCAGACAGGTCCCAGGAAAGACTCTGATACTGACCAGGTTTTCTCACTCTGCCAGAAATCTTTATGAGACACAGAACAGCAGCCTTGTACTGGCAAAAGCCAAGATAAGAATAATGCTATTTAGCTATGTCTTTATTTTAGAGATTGCATTTTAGACATTTTAAAAGGATTGAAAATTTTAAAGAATTCTTTTAATGATATAAACTCATTTAGATAGAACAAAGCAGAGAGATTAATCTTAATGTTTTTAAAATCAGACTGCTGCAATCTATTCTAGTTTAAAACCATTTGTCCAAGTCGTTTATAAATATACAAAAATCCCAATACAGTGAATGAGATTTTCAGAGGGAGTCTTCTTACTGTTGTTGCTTTGTAAGTCAGATCTGAGGTGTTGGGGTAACGTTCCCTTAACTTCATCTATTCCCTTGTAATGTAATACCTACCTTCCAGACAAGAATGGGATGTAAACAGCTGCTTTATCAGCTGATACTACTTCTGTTCTTTTGCTGGCATGCTGACATATGGGGTGTTTGCTTTTTCCCCTTCCACAGTGACTAAATATATACAGTATCTCTCGAAAACACACCATACGCTGTGTGAGGTGCCTTTAGGATGGCTCCGGGGCTAAATACTTCCTGTAATAGGTGAAAGAGCATGGCTTAATCAGCTTAGTTAACTTAATTAAGCTGTGTTTTTTTCTCATGGTACAGCCTTAAAGTGTATTTCACTTAGAAACTGTATTTCATAGTTGTGGAATGACACAAGGTTGGAGAAATCCTGTGGGTTTTTACAGTAGGCTTGAAAAAGATCTAGTTACTCTGCAACATGAAGAAATGAATTAAAGGAGTATATCTTTTTTACTGAAGATTTAAAGTGGAAATTTTATGCAGTTTAGATTGTAAAGGATTCTCAAACTGATAAAGTCTACGTCTCTACCCCTCCATCTAATTTTAACATTTTTATACATGGGAAGAGCTATTTATGTTCATCCCAACCTCACCTTGCCTACTTGAAGATGTCTTACCAGATTCTGTGATACTACCTTCTTTGGCAGAAGGTAAACTGGTGTGGTGTGATTGTGAGGATGTGGATCTTCTTTCCCCCGATCTGGGTCTCGGCAGAAAATATGATTAAAAATTAAAATAATTTTAACCAAGTTATTCTTTATGTTCTTCATGAGGTACTCTGCATTAAAGAAGAGGTCTGATTTTATTTCTTTGGGAAACATTGGCATCCTGGTCCTAGTAGAACCTTCCTTTCTGGGTGGATGGGAGGAGAAGATTGAATAGCAAGGAACAGGCACAGCTGGAAACAGTCCTACTTCCTATCTCATTCGGTTCAACTAGAATACTAACATTTGCATATTTTCTTACCTTTACAAGTTTTTGAAAAGGTAAGTTGTGGGGGAAAGAAGCAAGCAGGACATCAGACTGAAGGTTGTTGTTGGCCAGGTGGCAGCAGCTGCCAGTAGCCAGTGAAAACACAAGGAAAAGGGAATAGGAGGCGTCCTGCTGGCAGAATAAGAGGACCACGGGCTGTCTGAGTGAGGACTCCTGGGACAGGAGTTCTGATCCGCTGTAGTGGTTGGAAGACTTGAAACTGGCTGTATAAGTGGAAAGGGACCTTTGGGTACAGTGGGAATAGAAAACAAGCTTGGCAGGAAAAGCTTTGGAGATTGAGTAGGGAGGAATGGCAAAAGCTCTTGGGGAGAAGGAGAGGTGTGGTATGCTGTGTGGGAAAATGGGATAGGGGAAGCTTTACAATGCGAAAAGTAGTTAAGCCAGAAGATGAGGTAGCTGTTTGTCTCCTTCAAAGAAGAATCGTCTGGGTAGCAATTTCTTTGATTATTTTTTTCATCCCTTTAAAAAACAATTTCTTCATTGTTGCTTTTTTGTGGTAATAGCAATAACATATTAATATGCTACTGAGTTATACTACAGAACCAAAAAAGGGAGAAATGGTCCCTGTTGAAGAAAAAAAAATAATTACCCTGGATGCAGGAAATTACTTAAAGTATGTTAAAAAGCATTTCTCATCTTAATACCTCCCACCACTTGGGCATAACTCTATGGTAGACTTCAGTGTTTCTTGATTATATGGGGTGTTATAATTTCCTGATGACTGGTTATGTTATTTATAATTTGGAGGGTGTTAATCCTTTGGTGATTAACACTCTATTTGAATTACCAGAGGTCAAAGGCACATTCTTTTATTTGTTGGGTTTTTTTTCCAATGTTTCTTCCTTTGATTCTTCTTTTTTGCTAAAGGTTTTGTGTTCTCTGTTTTATCTGAAAACTACCTTGAGGTAATTTGAGGTGGAGAGAGGAGAGGAATATCCTTTTTCCTTAGAGGCCCAGGTCTGCTGAAGTGGTAGTCGTTAGAACATAATTAAAGGTCCTCCAGATAAAATAGTGAAACTCTTTTAACTGAAAGAAGCATAGTCAAAAGCACATGGAAGAAGACATTGCTTACTTAAACTCTAAAAGAGTAGATAACTATTTTTGTCTCATTATAAGCCATTTTGGAGAAATTTATTAAAGATTTGTGTGTGTGTGTATGTATATCTGTATATTAAAAATTGTGTGTATGTATACGTAGACAGACTCACCATTTAAATGTATAAATACATATATGAGTGATATTTCAGGTGATTTGGAGATACTATAGAGATTCTTGTCCAGCTGCCAGCTGTCTTCCAATTACTGTGTTTTCAGACTCGAGGAACGATGTTAAAAGCTTTCAATGCTTTCACATGTTATGGCTGTGCAGAAGTTACCCTTATTCTAATATTTCAAGGCTTTCTCTAAATACCGAGGTCTTTTTTTGTGGTTTGCTGAGCTGTGTTTGTTACGGGGCTGGAGCTGGTGAGAGGGAAGCAGTGAAAGCTTTTTGCCCTTGTGGTTTTCACACATTCCTGGGATTGTGTAACTGTTCATACATCTCTGAGAATTCAGCTGTGTCCAGGTTTTCTGAGTTGCTGTGTCCAGCTGCAAACTTTCCAGTGGTTAACAGCAGTTGTCAAGGTTTACTGAAGTACAGCAAGACACTGGCTTTATTCCCTTCTGTAAAGCTGGCCGTAACACATTCCTTGACTGCAAATGCTGAGGTAGATGTTCAGTCAGGAGGTTTCTCTGTGTTGTTGACGTTCCACCTACTCCAAATTTGGGAAAGTACAGAGATGGTGGAAGACCTGGAAGAGTTCTTTCACTGGCATTTTTTTCTACTCTAAAACCTCTCAGGTAGTACCTGAAACTGCTATAAGCCAGTTAGAGGAGAATTGTGTTGATGCACAGTAGCCCTCTGCAATGTTCAGGACTGGCATATTCCGTATAAACAAAGAAGGTGTTCAAAGAGCAAAGAAGGAAACATTAATGATAGGAAGCCAAAAATTCAAGGAGAGCAGCTCATCTGGTGGAGTCAGTATTTCAAGCTTCTGACTGTAGTATGTTCTCAGATGCAGTAATGCTAATCTTGGAAACTGTAAAGGGCTCTGATAGCCTGCCTCTGTATTTTCCAGTAGAGCAATAACTGATCTTGACTTGGGCGTTTTAAGAAAACTCAGCATCAGGCTAGTATGATCGAGTGTTAATAATGACTGTTTTGCAGACCTGGAACGTGACTTCACTGGTGTATGAAAACTCTCTTTTTAACTCAGTTGCCAGCTATGGGCCTCATGCCTGAACGGTGGGATGAAGTAGTTCAATCTGTCAGAAACTTGAAAAGTATTATAATAATCTATGTTTAATCTACATACCAAACCTGTGGGTGTTTTTGTGTTCTTCTACAGCAGGTAGGATGACTGTTAAGGAAGTGGAAGCACAGAGCCAAGATGCTCCTGCCCAGCTACTCGTATGATGATTTTGTTTTACTGCCTGTTGTGTGCTGGCTTCCTCGCTGCTTTTCTCTCTGGTGTTTTCCTCAGAGCTCTGTGAGGTGCTAAGATTAGTGCTGGTTTGCTTTTGTCACAATCTTTCATGTTTGCTGTGACAGATAGGTGAAAAAGTAGTATTTGTTCTGCTCCAGCATGCAAGGAATCCAGCTCAAACACGGAGGACAATTAGTCCTATGTTGTGGGATAAAAAGCAGACATGCTAAAATTTTAGGGGCACTTTTTTCCTGTATGTGCTCCAGGGGGAACTCTGCATATAGCACTGTGGCTTCTTACATGACTTTTCTGTTTGAGATTAACTGCTGTCTGCCATTCAGTTGCTGGCCTGTGGTTAGCTTCATCTCTCTTGTACAAATACTAAGCACTACACTGGCTTCATTCCTTCTCTCTTCGTTCCTTTAGTATTTCACTTACGTTCTAATAGTTCCATTTACACTTGGAAGTGTTTTTTCTGCTTCTGCAGACAGATTATGAGTGGTCTGGCACCACAAAATGTATGGAAAGTGTAAGAACTTGAAGGAGGGTTCAGTAGGAGGCAGAATTAAAGGCCAAGGTGGTTTTGTGAGCAGAGAACTGAGAGGAACTGGGAAAAGAAGTAAGTTGCAGGAGAAGAGGAGGAACAGGGTAGTAGGAAGGTAGTATAATAAAGTGGGAAAAGGGTTAAAAAGTAGAGAGGAATGGGTGTAAAGGTACTGGAAGTATAAAGAAATTGGAATTGCAAGTGATAGTGTAGCAGAAGAGAGAATAGTAATAAATTAAAGTATCTATACTTTGTGAACTTTATCTGTAGTCAACATAATGAAGTTGATGCCTCATCTTTCAAAATTATTTTTCCTTTCCTTCATGTTACTCCTTGAAATTAGAAATACTACAGTGAGTGATAGAACAGGAGAGAGAAACTAGGCAGATTCTTGCTTTCATGGATGAAAAGAACTGCAAGGTATTAATACGAAGATCTGAATTTTCAGGTATTTAACTTGTTGGCTGCAGCAGTTAGTAGGGTCCTGCTCTGGGAAAATAAAATATGTAAACTACTAGTAACAAATTATGCAACTAGTAAAAATGTGACTTTTTGTGAGAATGTTATTATTTTGCTTTATATGTCAAAACCGTTTCTTTTGTCTGCTGCCATATTTCTGAATCAACTTTCTTGAAGGAGTAGTTGTATCATGGCCTTACTGTAGCAGAACATTGTAGCACACTGAAAGTGTGTATATATAGCATTTGCAATACTGTGTATGTGTGAAATTGTAAGTGTTGAGCTGCCTGACTGAAACCAGAATATTTTTTTTTTTTTTGTAAAACATGTTATTGGTTTTGTGTAAATCCATTTTTACTACTGGGGGGAGAGGGGGCAAAAAAATGGGGAGGGAGAGTAATTAAGGGCTAGCAAGAGAAGCCAGAAAGGATATGCAACTGAAGGCATAACTTAAACTTACATAAATATGAACACTTTAAATATGAATAATAAAATCCAGCTTGGTAACTAAGATTTTTTTCAGGAAAGATGGAGCAAGTTGTTTTCTGATTTGGTTGATATTACTAGAACAATGTACTTAGCAGATTTTATACTGAAGCTTATGTTGTGTACAAATCTATATTATAATTTTGCTAGTCCTGTTTCAGAGTCTGCTGAAATCTGCTTAACTCCTTTTTGCATCAGTTCCAAATAACTCTTCTTCTGTTGAACCATAAATATTTGCAGAAGTGCTTTAATCTTATTTCAAAACAACCATTTGAAAAGTTAATGGACTTAAGTAAATAACATGATTTTCTCACTAGGGCTACGAGCCTGTTACTTGTGATGCTCTTTTTTGGTGACTCTTTCCATAAGTGGAATTAATACAGTTAAATTTGCTACTGGACATTTGTCGTATGCTACTTGAAATAAGCTTAGAGATGTGCATCAGAAATATTTGTATCCTGTTTTCATTTTACTCTTGTATCTCCTTTTGTCTTACAATTGTACTAACCTAGTCAATAAGCATAAACCATATCAACTTTTGCTCTTTCAAGAATTAATTGCAGTTTTCAAATATATTTTAATCAGAAAACATTTTACTGCTTATTTGCACAGTTCACCTAAATCAAAGACACCGCTGGGGTCAGAAGATAGTATGCAGCCTGTACAGTGTTTGAACTGGTACTCCAGTCCCTGGTTTCCTGAGGAAAAATGTGATTGCTCCAATATAAATGTTTTAGATCACAGTGACAGCTGTGGAAATTAAACATA
This sequence comes from Merops nubicus, assembly GCF_000691845.1. NCBI lineage: Eukaryota > Metazoa > Chordata > Aves > Coraciiformes > Meropidae > Merops > Merops nubicus. The sequence continues at coordinate 259,269 of NW_008591714.1, read as the reverse complement.
GCCAGCAAAATCTATTTTCTGTCTAGCTAAGTAAAGGAGAGGACAGATGAAAAAATTCCCTGGGTGAATGAATTCTTATGAACAGCGATGAATCTTTTACTTTTGCTATATTAATTTGATTGTATTATCAAAAAGCAAAAAGTCCAACTTGGGTTTCTTTATATGTTCTTCATATTCAAGTTTGTCATTTAAAGGTGAAAAACTTAGAATATCATTCCTAGGCCATGCTGTAGAACATATTGCAAACCCTTCTCTAAACACAGGGAAAACTTACCCTTTAGGATAGTTTCCAGAGAGTTGCAATGGACTGAGAACGGAATAGGCTTTAAAATTCTATGAGAATCTGAGGTCTGGGGAAAGGAGAAGGATTTCCAATTTCCCAGGAATTTTTTTTTCTCTTCCTTTATTATGAACAGTGCTATGCTTCAGAGGCTTCAGTAATATTACACATAACCTTATCCTGCTTTAAAGCATATTAAAATGTTGTCTCCTACAGAGAATTCTCGTTTTTAAACATAAGCTTTTGATACCTGCTTCAGAGGCTACTTTAATACAGAAAGATGTAGAATTCTCCTATACAGACTATGTAGCAGTTTTGTACTGAGGAAGAAAAGGCAGAGAAAGACTGCTCTACCAAAAGCTAAATCTTTGCGTCATGTTCATCACAATTCTGATTTTTTTCTTGAGGTGCGTTCCTGGCTTCTGTAGTTCTGGAGGATTCATTTTCATTTCTAGCATCTCCTCAGGGTCTACCTGCATCTTCACCAGTTTTGCTCAGTCTTCACTGTTTGGTTTTTTGCACTTATCAGAGCAGACTAAACAACTCTTCCTTTTCAGGTGTTTTTTTTTTTCAGTTAAGATTTGGAGTGCTCGAGCAAGCTGTTGTTAATAAGCTTACACTATTCCTTTCTCAGCCAATTCTTTGTTTCCACAAGAAAGTGGACTATTCCACAGAGTATTTCTGTTTGGGCTGAAGACTCAAATGAGCTATGGATCATTTCATTGTTGAATCTATTGTGATTTTTACCCCCCTCTCCCTCGTTACAGGGATTAATGTAGGTTGCAGTTCAGAAATGAGGCTATGGGATATTATTTGTATATTTTAAAAAATCAATATATTGTAATCCAGAAGATATATAAACTTTTTTTTTTTTTAAAAAAAACTCTCTTAAAAAAGTTTATTGCAACGTAAATGGTTAAAGCGGAGCTGCAGTTACTTGAAAGAGACAAATATACATTCATTATTTCCTGAGTATGTTGTTTTTATGGGAAAGCAAAGGAAGCAATGGCTGGGTGTCATTAAGGAGTAGCTAGTGGAAAGCGGTGAAATGAGCAATGAGACTTGTAAAGTGTCATGAAAACTGAAACACCAGGGTACAAAGTACCGCTTATCCTCACAGATATGGATACCATATGGCAACATGAAGGGAAATGGAGAGTAGGAGACAAGAATCCTATTATACCTCACACTTTCATTTGCTTGCTATTTGCTTTGGGCAAATGACTTAAGAAGTTGTGCATGGACCTTCTTCTGGCACAGTATTTATTGACAAGACACCTGTCTTCCCTGTCAGGCTCCTTGAACTTTCTTTGGTGTCATTCCAGCTTTGGCACTTCTGACTATAATTTTATTGTTGTTCTTACAGTTCTAGAATGGTCTTTTTTTGAGCGTTCCTAGGTCAAAGTCTATATTCATTTTCTGGTACTATAACCCTTTTTTCTCTCAGAGCATTTAATTTCTTTTCCTTGAGAAAGGCCATCTGCTATGATTGTGTTGTTGCTGTCCCTGAAATGTCTGCCTACTCTTTTTTTTCCTTTAGCAGCAAGTTACCATCTCTGGACAGCTTTCTGCATCTCTCTCATATATCTTTGGAATCAAATGGACTGATTGATAGTACTTTAATACAAGTTGTTGAAAGGGTTTGGCTTCTGGAAATACGGCTATGTGGTCCATGTGCCTTTGAAATGATATATAGTAGGAGAACTTTTCTCAGCTCTTATAGGGGTGGCTACAGCTGTCACCTCCTCAGCTGCTTCCTCCTTCCCACCTGCTAAACTACACACCTAGCTAGTGGCCAGAGTTTTCTTCACTTATAACTGCTTTATATTAGTTTCATATTTCTCTGAAATTAACAGTTCTTCTTTAAAATTTGATAAACTATGTCTGCCAATATTCAATACAGTTATCTTCGCTGTAATAACTTTTTACATGTCAACAATAGCACCTTTCACCTTTGCTCTTTTGAATTCTGTGTTTGTGAAACTGTATTTGAAAGTTTCCTCTTCTGATAAAGTACCCCAAAGTTAATGGTTGGTTGTTAAGACCAAAGCAAGTGTGTTGTACAACATGTGAAAAGAGAGAGCACGCTTACCCCAGCTCTTTCATTGGTACTGACATTGAAACATTCATCTATTTTGCCTCAAACCGTCTGAGGGAACTGTTAGTGTATTTGTGTTTGCCCTCACCAAAGGCTGTAGAAATGAGCAGCTATTTGACTGTGTTACAGCAAGATAATGTGATTTTAGGTGCAGGACCTTCTGTCATACCAATGAGTGCTGTGTCAAGAGAAAAAAATAAAAGTTGCGTAGAAAGGTTGTATGGAAGGGCAGGAAAATCATGCAGAATTTAACAGATGATGTTTGTTATGAAGGGAGCCTCTGATGCATAAGTTTTATGCTTTGTGTGTTGTAATTCTGAAAATTAATGCTTCGTGTGTTATTTCAGGCTGTTGTGGGTGTGTAGTGGTGAAATTACAGATAATAAATTACTACTCTTCCCACTGAAGCTATATAACCTTCTCCTAACTTTAGCACCACAAAGAAAGGCAATTTAGTGGCTCTCTATTCTATGGAGTTTAGTGCAAATGTTTGAACTTTCCTGTGGGCTAGGAAAGCTGGTATTTTAAAAAGTATTTCATAGTTACAGAGATTACCATTGCACCTCTGTAATGATTTTGCAATGCTTTGCTTAGTGGAACACTAGCCTGTTTGTGGGGGAAAAGTGTCCAAAGGACGTCCTAAGGAAGTGCTCAGTATGACACAGTGTTAAGGGATACAATCAACTCAATATATTCTCAATTTCAGAAACGAGGGAAAAAATTGAAATATGAAGCTATCCCCCCTAGAAATGTTGTAAATCTTACAAAATATATAAGCTTTCCTTTTTGACATACATCAAAGGCATAAAACTTGGGAGATTAAAATATGTTTTTAATCTTGGTTTGATGAGCAAAACTTTCACTGTAATATTTATTATGAGAGGCTCTCCTTGTGTTGCCTCTTCCCTTTGTTCTGTTTATATATGACTTCCTTTCTTCCAAAAATGTAGGAAGTATCGCTTTCACAAAGCTGAAGGATATTGCAATGGTTTGTTCATTTAAGCTGGATCGTAGGCCCACGTGGCAGACACAAACTTTTCTTTTATTGTCCTGGGTCCCAGAGGAAGAGCAATGCTTTCTGATGGCTTCCCATGAATGCCTTTCATTTGTGGAGGGGTTTCAGTGGCTTATGCTGACTGTACAAAGATCAAACAGGCAGGAAAATTGTGGTTTTAAGAATCTTAGCCAAGGTCTTTGTTATTTTCTCAGAAGCTTTTCTTCTCTAACCCTATCTTTTAAGGACAATATTAGGACAATTAGTTGTAGTGAGTGATGGAAAGAAAAGCTCTATCATTTTTCTCTTTAAAATTTAAGTATTTTCTTAGTTATTAGAAAACTTGTAGGCATGTATAAAGAAAACAGTAACCATAATTTCAGTCTGTCTTTATTGCATTTGGAATCAATGACATCCAAAATTAAGCTTTAAAAAATGTTGTGGCTGGCTGATCCTGCAATTTGATCTATATTGGGACACTGCGCCTGCAGAGCTTTGCTGAAATCACTCCGGTTTTTTTTGCCTGGGCACAAAGGTCTGTCAAACAGATTTGATTCTGGGATTTGACCTGTTGAAGTCTCTCTTGTTTCAAGAACAGTTTTTGGTGTTTTTTTTTTCCCTCAATGGGTTTTCTTAGCGTTCTTCATAAATACTTCCATTTTGCTTAACTGTTAGTAAACTCAGGGATTGGAAAGAGATGTGCAAACCACAACGTCTTTTTAATTGTGTTGATGGCTTGTTTTGCCAGCAATACACCATTTTCTTTGTGTTACTCATATAAAACCTCATGTTTGTCATACAAAGTCCGTTTTTGTTGAAGAATTTAATAAAACTAAAACGGCTTAGGTTTCTGAAGTAAAACATGTTGCATCTTTAGAGGTCAGATGTAGCTGAAACTTGAACAGCTGTACAACATGCATCCTAGATTGTTTTTAATTGTCTTGCCTTTCTCTAACAGCAGTATTTCTTGTTTATATTGTCAAGAACCTTTCCACTGAGCACAAGCGCACCATACTTTAAGGTCACATGCTTAACCCCACTGCGCGGTTACAATGTAAATGGGCCCCCTTTGTTTTCATTAATGTGTGAGGGGTGGGTGCGAGGCAAGGCTGTTCACAAGGCTTAAATAACTTATTGTAAAAGTGCCTTAAAGAAAGCATATTTTGTCTCCGTACCACAGTTGTTTAGCATTACTCTTGTGCATCCAACCGACAGCAAGTTTGGCCGTGGATTTTTGTGTGTCATCTTGCTCTTTTGACCTGTGATACTTTTTTTTCTTTCTTTCTTTAAATGGAGCTAGTGGATTCACCTCAAATAACAGAATATGAAGAAGCTTTTCCTCTTTCCTGTCCTGATATTTTAAAAGTAGTAAACAAACTTGGAACTGCTCTTTTCCACCCAAACCTTTTTACATAACAATTTACCAGTTGCTGTTTGTGTGTTGATGTAGAGATTTTAAATAAAGACTTTCTAAAAATGACAAATTAAATTGATATTTATCATTTAAAAATGAACAAAGTATGACCTTTTAAAATTGTTTCAGGAGTTTTAAGTCTTGTGACTTTTCTACCTGTAGTCATTGATGTATGAGGGAAAAACACTGTTGAAATCTTACAACTTATTTTGGTTTGGATTAGAATTGGCCCCGAGTCCTAAGATTTTAGGTGATTTCAAACTCCGTGCTGATTTTTATCTGCAGCTGGCATCTGTATTTGGTTTTGTAGGCCAAAAAAGTTGAAGTCATCCTCTTAAGTGCTGCACTGTGTCAAAAATCAAGCCCATTTTGGGGGATATCTCTGTTCCAGGTTGTTTATTTGTTCTTGTATTTGTTTATAATTTTGGATCACAAATACAATTCGATTCTTATCTGGTTTGGAGACACATAAGTTATACCAGCACATGAAAGGAATATATACATGTGGCTGTGATCCATCCGGTGTGATGAACTTGCTCCAAGATGGCTGTATGCAACAGCTTTGTGTGCGTGCTGAATGTGTAATCACTGAATGAACAAGGCAAAGGGAAACTATTACCTCTAGAAGATGAAGCAATACATTGTTATCAAAGCAGACCACTGTTCAGAATATAGCAAGTTGTAGCTTTGTAGGACTAGTACTTTGGTTTTCAAATTGCGTTAATCAAGGTAGAAAATAGTTTTTTTGTTTCCCAACTGGCAGTTGAGGCAAAAATAGGGACCTTCCTGAGGTGAAAACTCAGTGAACTTAAGTGTGAACTTAAGTTCATAGTATTTGGTGGCTGTATATTTAAAACTGAAATGTTTAGGCAACATTTTCACAAATTATTATCAAAATATTATTTTTCCTTGTAACATCTGCTAGGGTCTTAGGCTTTGGACAGAAAAGTTTTGCCTTAGATAATTGTAAGAAATTTAAAATCCAAACTTTCTGTGTTCTGTTTCATAGGCTTTAGAGAGCAATATCCAGAAAACTCTCCAGTATGAGAATAACTGATTTGACTAAGTATAGGAGTTTTAAACAGGATGATATCTGGCAACCTTGAAAGAAGATTATTTAACACTCAAGAGCATAATGGTAGTTTGACATTAGGGTAGTTAGTAGTTCTGTTAATAAATATTTAAGAAACATTTTTGTAAAACAGAAAAAGTAAATCTATAGCATTTAAGACTCTAATATAAGTCTTCTAATGTACAGTCTTCTTGAAAACAGATTTGTTGATGGATATGAAAAAATAATCAAATATTGTTAAAAGGCGGTCCATATCCTAATCAAAATGGTTTAGCTTATTTTTTCCTAAATTAATGTAAAGTTATCCCTGAAAATTGTTTTTGGTGTACCTAAAAAGACTGCATAATAACATCTTAGATAAAAATTTTAAAAGGGGGGAAAATAAAACCCAAACCACAAACTCCAGGATCCAAATACTGAGGACAGAGGCCAGGGTTGGGTTTTGGTGTTGGTTTTTTGTTTGTTTGTTTGTTTTCTTTTGGTGTTTTGTTTTGTTTTGTTTTTTTTCTTTTTATTAAATGAAATTTTTGTCTTTGAGAATAATAATGTTTAGCTGTGAAGTATGATTTGCTCTATAGTGTCATGTTAAAGCAGAATGTGAAGTAGATAGCCAGCAACATTAAATGGAGATTCAGAGCTCGGTATAGCACATCATGATATATCTTTAAGGGTAAAAGTTTTTGTATGAGAGAACACAGGTCAAACCCTCCTCTGAAAATCACTATTTGTAATTTCTGCAGCAACCCAGGACATCTGCAAGGTTTTTTAGGTTTGTAGAGAACATCTCCATTGTGGCATGGACTCACTATGCGCTTGTGTAAGGATGCATGGCCACTCTATGCTAATACATCCTTGACATTGCTTTAACTTTTACTACTGGATTAACTGATCCTTCTTGAAGAGTGCAGAGGTGATGAGTCGGCCACCTTTGACCTCTCTCTTCAGTTGGACTTTGGAGCTGAACTTGAGAACCCCTATCTTATTTCACGTCCCTAGAGAAGGAGGCATTAGTGAATGGTAAGGCAGGAGCTCTGGCAGTGTTAGAGAACATGATGTTACAGGGGTCACAGAGTAACAGTGGTTTCTGTTTTCCAAATTGCATTGTCATAGTTCATGAGCACATCATGCAAATGTCCTATTTGTTGAATTGCCAGACTCTTCAGCATGTGACTTCTTTCAGAGAGTTATCAATGTGCGTATATTCAGTGATCTGTTGATCACACTGTTTTTCTTTGTTGGGCACATGAATCACATGATGAAATTTTATTTTCCCTGACTGAATGCTGTGTTGTTAATGAAAATTATCTCTGTAATGATTTTTGATGTGATGAAGCTTTCAAATAGTTGGCAATTAGAGCTTTAAGTTTTTTTTCTCAGTATTCATCTACAAATACTTGAATGTTCATGAAAAATTAATAGACAATATTTAGAACTTGATTAGATTCTAAATAAAAATATTCCCAGAACATGGGTTGTTTGTTTTTTTTTTTTTTTTTTTTTTTTATTCTTGCACTAGCAGATGACAGGAAGTAAAACTGATCTATTTTGCCCCTGAACTTCTTCCTCCATCTTTCCTTGTGTATACTTTTAAATGTTGATTACTTGGTAATCTTCCTTTTAATGATGAGAAATGAACCTTTGATGTTCTTTCTTCTGAGGAGAAAAACTGATTACTGAGAG